>NC_081343.1:69012739-69286019 GCF_029784015.1 Lycium ferocissimum
TTGCTCTTGGGGTAAAATTTGGTATGATGGATAAGGATAAAAAATGAGTACTACTATATCCCTTGTTTGGTTACAAATTCTGGGATAAGTTATCCCAAAATTAAAAATAGTCTTTGGGATTAGTTATTCCTGTCAGAGGGTGGAATAACAATCTCACGATTAGTTATCCCAGCATAAAACAATGAAAATGATAAATATAACCCTGAGGTCCTCAAATTCTTTTTCTACTACATAAGGCGGAGGATATTTTTATAAACAAACAATTTTTTCTTAGAAATTATGCAATGTATATTACTTTTAATACAACAAACCAAACAATCAATAAAAAGTACTATCAAAATAGTTTATCCCAACATAACTAATCCTGATATAATTGATTCCAACATAACTTATCCATCATAACTTTTCTTCAAACCAAACGAACCCAAAAAAGTCATAATTATTGGAGTAAAAGTGAAACACATAAAGACTAGACCACCTCATTTAACTAAGTAAGCGTTTGGCCATAGAAACCAAATAAATTTTTCATTTTGTTTGGAACTTTTCAAGTTGGAGTTAAAGATGGAATTGTTTTTGGTTATAGTTTTGTAAATAGTTGTTTAAATGTATTTTTCCTAAAAGTATGAAATATGATTTATACCCCCAATTCTTAAAAACTAGCAAAATAGACCTGAACTTGGTAGTACTTTTTATTGATTGTTTGGTTTGTTGTATTAAAAGTAATATACATTGCATAATTTCTAAGAAAAAATTGTTTGTTTATAAAAATATCCTCCGCCTTATGTAGTAGAAAAAGAATTTGAGGACAAATTTCAAAATGCAATGGCCAAAAGCTGATTTCAAATAAAGTGAACAGAAAAGGGTCAAAAATATCCCTGAACTATCCAAAATAGACCACATACACTGCTCTTTTGCGTTTTGGTCACAATATCCCTCGCCGTCACTCCAATGGACCACATATACCCCTCGTGTTAATGGGCTCACTTGAATCTTTGAGAAGGCGATCTCGCGGTGTAAAAAAACCTCCATACGGCCATCACATGGCATGGTGTAACCGACCCACGCCAGCGTTTAATTAAAGGGATAAAATTAATTTACCCCTCATTTCACACTTCTACACCCAACTCAAAATTAGAACCCTAATTTTCAAATCCATCTTCCCCATTGATTCTCCAAGCAATGTCAGAAGGCTCTATCAATTCGTTTAATTTACAACTTACTTTGGGTCTTGGACATTTCCAAAACCTTCTCCCAGCATTGCGATCGGTCCAAGCTATCAAGTTTAGCGCATTCAGTCCACAATTACATTTTTTGGCATTTCGACTTTCAAACGAATTGATGGAGCCTTTCGACATTGCTTGGAGAATCAATGGGAAAGATGAATTTGAAAATTAGGGTTCTAATTTGAAGTTGGGTGCAGAAGTGTGAAATGAGGGGTAAATTTATTTTACCCCTTCAATTAAACGCCTAGGTGGGTTGGTTGGGTGGCGTTAATTGCCTATTTAGGTGACCATGTGGAGGTTTTTTTACACGGACCGCACCCGCATCAGTGGTGCATTAACACGGTGGGTATATATGGTCCATCGGAAATGACGAAAGATATTTATGTACAAATAAAACGGAGAAAAGTATATGTGGTTTATTTCGAATAATTCTGGGATATTTTTAACCCTTTTCCGTAAAGTGAAAAATATTTCCGACAAAATGTGAGCAATCCTCATTGCCAAACGAGTCCTAAAAAAAGTTACTCCTAACGAATTTCTCTTTCCTTCCTACTATCTTGTTGCCCAATAAGTTAAATCCTAAACTAGTGTGCAGCCGGCTCCACCCTATGTCAGCGCACCATTTAACATTCACGAGCCACGTGTCCATTAACACCCGAATAACACGATAATCAACGGTCCGAAATGAGCTAAAGTTTACAAGGTTTAGATCTACGGTCCAGATCAATCGAACCACACAATAGTACACTGTTCACCATTTTTATGTACAACCCCCCTACCTGTCACTGGCTCACTGCTGCTTCACAGCTACAGAGCTCTGCATTTCTTCTGTTTTTCTTAGTTAACATTTTAATCTTTGATTTTAACTTCAACAATGGGAAAGGGACCTGGTTTTTACACTGACATTGGCAAGAAGGCTCGAGGTACCTCTCATAAATTTCTAATTTTTTTTTTTTTTACTAAACTTTTTGCATGATAATATGTGTATATGTATGTGTGTTTCGAGTATGGACGTATTCGTTCTGGCGAATGTCATAGCACAGAAGAAAGAACTCTTGTTTGTGCTATCTATTTATTTATTACGTAAGTTGCTATGTTTTTATTTTTTTGGTTGGTAAATGGTAATACTGTTGTTTTGCACTGAAATCAGCTGATCTGTACAAGGACTATGAGACAGTGATAATATTGTACGTGTATGGATATGTATTTCTAGTATGGAGGTTACCGTTATGTGCAAATGTGATAGAACAGAGGAAAGAGACTCTTGTTTCTTTTAAATTTATTTTTGTTGTTTGCAACGTAAATTGTGATGTTTTTGTTTTTGGTTGGTAATTTTGTTATTTTGCATTGAAATTAGATCTTCTGTATAAGGACTACGAGCCAAAGGAGAAGTTAACAATTACTTGCTACTCTGCCACCGGAGTTGTGAGTATCTCTTTCATTCCTTTGTCTAAAATAAGGTTTATGTTTGCACTTTTTAAAGATTCAAAATTGCGTAAACTTTGACCAACATTTTAAAGAATTATTTTTTCACCAAAATGATATGAGAAAAGTTGCAACTTAAAGTACCTTATGTAGTTTTCATAAATATAAATTTTAATGTTAAAATATTGAGTTAATCCAATCCAATTTAGCTTCAAAAGTTAGTCAAATTGACTCTCGAAAAGGGAAAAGTGCCACATAAATGGGGATGGGGGAGTATATATTACACTTGATTTAGCTGGAGTTATGTTCTTTGTGTGTATCCGTGTCATTATGTGATTGAAAGTTGACTTCTTGTTAACTGCAATTCGTTTCAGATTAAAAAAAAATTGTATATACTTGTACATATTGTGTTTGCGTTATCTGGATAGCAACAAACAACAACATACCCGGTGTAATCTCACAAGTGAGTTATGAGAAGGGTGGTGTGTACGCAGCCTTACCCCTACCTTGTGAAGATAGAGATACTGTTTCCGTAGTATCTGGATAATAATGATTTTTGGAAGTCGAGATACCTGTTTATGTTGGTATTGTTACTAGAACTTTTCACCCTTTGTTGGTGGCCTCTGTGTTCGTTGCATCTAATCATCTTTTAAGCGTTCTCTCAACTTTTCCTCACGCTAATGCTCGTTATGTTTGAGAAAAAAATACTTTTATGTAAACTTTTAGTCACTTTAGTTATATTTCTAAATATCTGCATATTTATTGCGTATTAGCTCGAATAGGTGTTTTGAGATATTTTCTTGTTCTATGATGTTCACCTTCTGAACAATTTGTTTGTTCTGGTAGCCTATCATTTTATCAGGATCGAAGAAAGATGAGCGGTTTAGTGCTGATATCAGCACTCAATTGAAGAACAAGAACATTACAACTGACATCAAAGTAGGCACCAGCTCCAATGTGAGTACTGCAATTCTCTCCTCCATTTCACTGCTTATTTTGTCATCTCACTTTTGTATGGTGCTCTTCTCATTTCGGCACTTCAGCTTTGGAAATCCATCTTTAGAGTAGTTATTTGATAATACTCATATATTTGTGAGCTCACAACCCTTTTCTGATTTATAATACCATGTTTATGTTTGTAGCGTTTATTATTTGCTCTTATGATATTTGTTTAGCTTCAATTTTTTCTTCTGTGTCTTATACAATGAACTTAATCTGACATAATTATGTAATCAATGTTAGCTTATGACAACCATTACAATTGATGAAGCTGCTCCTGGGTTGGAAACAATTTTTAGCTTCAGAGGTCCTCACCAAAGGTCAGAGGTAAGAAGCTGTATCATTTTTTGTCAATGCTATCGGATAGTTACATTGAAAGAAGAAGATGTTTCAAAGAAATTCACTGCTCCTTGTTATTGATGTTCTATTGGTCATGACAGTTGGAACTTCAATATTTACATGACTTTGCTGGTATAAGCACCAGTATTGGATTGACAGAGAACCCCATTGTTAGCTTCTCTGGTCTAGTGGGAACTAATGTTCTTTCTCTTGGAACTGATGTGTCATTTTACACCAAGTTGGGAACAGTCTCTAAGTGCAATGCTGGCTTGAGTTTCACAAAGGCTGACCTCATTGCTTCTTTGCATCTGTAAGTTGCATCCATTACTGTAATGATATCTTGCTTGAAACTTTTCTTTTAGTTGATGTAACTATACCCATGTTAATTCCCCTGAGCAATTTTTGAGTTTTGTTAGCTCCCTGGATCTATCTTAGTAAACTTGTATGGGAACTTACACCATCTTTGTTCTCATTATATTTTGTACTCATCATTGTTTTTTTTTTCCCGAGAAAGGTACTCCTAATAACTTGTATTGAAATCCTAAAGATCAGCATCAAAGCTGCTGAGAGTGTACGCATTATCATTTTGCATCTGCATGATGCCTTTAATGAAATCAATTACTTCATAAAAAAGGTATATCTTGCTTGAAATTGAGCATATATTGACTGCAAGCTATGTTAGGAACTTGTAGTAGCTAATCAACCTAGTTCCCATGCTTTTTGTGCTATTAGAAAATTGTGTGCTGTTGTGAAATTGTTGCAGTATTATTGACAAGGTGTAATCTTTAGCTGCTCCGTTGGAATGATTTTATTTGAATGCTTAATTCAGTTCAGCATTAGCTTTTTATTTAATTTGTGCATGTACTGGTTGACAAATCAGGAAAGACAAGGGAAACACTCTCAGTTCATCATACTACCACGCGCTCAGCCCCGTGACCAATACTATTGTTGGAGCGGAGGTGGCCCATAGCTTGTCCACCAAAGAGAACACCATAACTGCTGGCATTCAGCATCAGTTGGATCAGCAGACCACTGTGAAGGCGAGTGTAAACAATTTTGGCAAGGCAACTGCGCTGCTCCAACAAGAGTGGTGTCCAAAGTTTCTTTTCACCATTTTGGGTGAAATTGACACCAAAGCTACAAAGGCAATATATGGATTGGCTTTAGCCATAGGAGTCACTAGCCCAATTGGAATGATGCTCGTTCTGTGGCGATTATAGTGTTTGGACTGTAAAAATGACTCTAGGTGGTCGCTAGAACCAATGTCTTCTTTTCCCAAGTTCATACATTCTTACACACCCTTTTGCGAAACTGGTAATGGGTTCTCCCATTGTACTACTTTTGAGATTTCACTTTGAGGTTTTTTTCCCATTTAAAAGCCAGTTTTGGAGATTATTGTTGGTCTGGCGTCATTTCTACTAGCACTATTGGGAATATATCATTTGATTTGGATGCTTATGTCTATTTGATTGTACGACGAGAGCAAGACAGGTGGCCTGCCAACCTAGCCAATATTTTATACTTATACGCTTTTGTGGTGAAAATGACATCAGGATCCAGGAAGAATTGATTAATATGATATTTCAAATGTTTGGCATGTATGGATACCAATGAATTCGATGGAGTGACAGGTAGAAAAATTATTTCGAGAGACCCAGGTCGTTTGAAAATTTTCAAGGACCAAAGCCTCTTTCTGAAAATTTTCAGGGATAGAAGCCCTTTTTTTTGTCTATCATGTCATATTCTTTTAATTTCTCCTAATATATAATTGTGATTGCATATTTCTGTGACAGATGCGAATAAAAATTGAAGTTTATCTTACCCCTCTTTGTTTTTACAACAGTATCTTATACCTTATCTAAATGGGAGTTAATTCCCTAAATAATCACCAAGTTTGGGAAATATTATCTTTGTTTCTTTTAGGATAACAAAGTTACTCATCTATCACTATTTTCCTCAAAATATAGGAAACACCTCAAAAGGTTCCTTCTCTTTTAGTTGGCATGTCATGTCATTAAAACCATTTTTTTTTTAATAATAGACCTATTTAACTCACCAAACCCGTTTAACCGAACTCATGTTTTATACCAATCAAATATGATCCGGTCAAAAAGCGGTAAAGGAATCAAACAATACTTTTTATTAAGCCACTTTTTCAAATCTAAAATGCTTTTATCTCACTTCAAATGTATTATCTTTTAATTTAAATTAAGATTTAGTTAGTTTTATCTTTCTATTCAAATTCAAATATTCTTAAATATCATATTTTTTTCCACATTAAAAACATATTCTTTCCACATTGAAATGTAATTACACAGATAACACATATTATTTTCCGTACAAGTTTAACTTTTTAAAAAAACAAGTGAATCTTATATTTTAAGAAATAAAGTTAGTGTAAATTTTTCCTTTATATTTTGAGTTATTTGTCTTCAAATATATAGTGTGTAATTTTTTGGTATTTCCATCATCCACTCGTGATAGCTACAAATCCTCTTTTATTAACGTATGTAAATCTTTTTTGAGTTATGCAGTAGTTTGTTGGGAAAAAGAACCTTATCCTAGGGAACAACGAACTCAATAATGTGGCGATAAAGAAATTTTAATAAGCAGGATCTGACATAATTGAAATATCAATAGACGATTTTTATAAGTCTCGAATTGAGGTTTCTTGGTTATTTGTACTTTGTAACAAGTGAAAAGAAAAAAACAAAAGTAATGATCCGAAACAGAAAATGAAAAAAGTGAAAAAAATGAAAAACAAGATTTTGATTGCTTTTCAAATACTTATGACCGAACATCATAAAGTGAAAAAAGTGAATAATTCTCATGGGTCCTAATTCTCGTTCAATACTTTTGAGCAATGTTTCATTTGTTGGGTTATTGCTCATCCGGTCTCCAAAAGAGATGGAGATGCGGGGTATCGATCCCCGTACCTCTCGCATGCTAAGCGAGCGCTCTACCATCTGAGCTACATCCCCATTATGCTAACGCGATTGTAAAATATAAAATATAAACCATTCTGTCTTTTTCCGAACTGCAAGCTCCAATCGGAGTATACAAAAATTGAGAGCCTGTCGAGTTTACAACAGTGGAGCTCGTCGAAATGTTGAGAAGATTAGTGTTGCAGGCTTCAACTCAGCGTCGTTCACTGTGTGGTTCTTCCACCACACTCTCATCATGGTGTCGTCAATGTTCTTCTACTTCAACTTCTCAATCTCCTCACAGTACTTCTGTCGAACACTTGGAGGACACCAAAACTCCCCCCTCTGCAGCAATCTCAGTCGACCGATCCGGCTTATATAATCCTCCTGGTACTTCCTCTTTCTACGTGTACACACCCTCCCTTCATTTTTACTTGTCCTTGTTCGCTTTTCGGGAGTTAATTTTACTAATTTTCAGAGTTAAATTGAATTAGATTAATTCGATTTCTTATGATTAAAATTTAGATACTTGAATGCTATAAATTGCAATTCTTCTCATAGTAATATGATGAAAACATACATCTTAAATTGTTGGTAAAGTCCATGTAGTTTGACTCTCGAGAAGCAAAATGTGACAAGTAAAAGTGAACTGAGGGAGTACTATTTTTTCCTACTCTTTGTCCTGTTATTCTGCTGGATTTTTAATTTTTGATAATTGCCTTTTAAACTGCAGAGCATTCACATGAACCGTCTTCGGATTCCGAGCTTGTTAAGCATCTTAAAAGCATTATCAAGGTTTTAAATTTCTGCCCCTTCCCAACTTGAGCATGTCTCGTGTGTGCATTTGCTTTTCCGTGCTTTATTCTGCCGTTTTAGATTGAGTTTAGCGAAGATGTAGAATGTATCAATCAGGTTTAATCCTAGTATGATATATATGACTCAATTCAGTTATCACATTATTTGCTGTTGTTACTGTTCCTTCTTCTGAATGCTTTGTACTGCTATCCTTATTAGTTGCCATATTTTCTTCACTGCCGTATTTCCTTTTTCATAACCACTTTGATTTGCTGCACTTGAGCCGAGGGTCTTTCTGAAACAGCCTCTCTACCTCCACGAGGTAGGGGGTAAGGTCTGTGTACATTCTACCCTCCCAAGACCCTACTTGTGGGATTACACCGGGTATGTTGTTGTTGTTGTTGTTTGTATATATGAATCAATCAACAACTAGCACCTCAATCCCTTGCTAGTCTAGGTCAGCATATTGGCCATAATCCCTGATTGGTATGGGGTAAAATGTAATTGCTGGTGAAACCATTTCTTAGTGGCTAAAAAGTAAAAACTGTTGAAAATATACTACTATTTTCATTTGCGTGAAAGATCATTAATCTAAATTTGCTCGGCTGTTGAATGCATATATGCAATGGTGAAGTGGAAAACTCTGCAGATATCTGTATCTTTTGTTTTCTCCCCCTAATAGTGAGATTCAGTATCTCAAGCTGGTTAAGTTTTCAGTTCAGAGGGGGGCCCATTTCAGTTGCTGAATATATGGAGGAAGTCTTGACGAACCCAAAAGCAGGGTTCTACATTAATCGCGATGTGTTTGGTGCAGAAGGTGATTTTATTACCTCTCCTGAAGTAAGCCAGATGTTTGGAGAGGTAGTTTATTTACAGTGGGGTTTTCTTCTTGGTTTTCTTCATCATTGATTGAGTTTTAGAAACAAAACAATAACCAAATTTAACACCAGGTTTTTGTTTGATTTCCTGATTTTTGTTTTCTTTAGATGGTTGGTGTTTGGGCGATGTGTCTGTGGGAGCAAATGGGGCAACCAAAAAAATTAAATCTTGTGGAGCTGGGACCAGGACGAGGAACTCTCTTAGCTGATCTTCTACGAGTACAGTCCCATTGATCTACATCCTCTCTAACTTGCATATTCTTAAGTTTCTTATATTGATTCTTAAAGTATTTGATCTAGTTCTGATATGCCTAAAATGCACATGTAATTTTCTGAACCACAGGGTGCATCAAAATTTAGGAACTTCACAGACTCTCTGCACATTCACATGGTTGAATGTAGTCCAACTCTACAGAAACTCCAATATCAGAACTTGAAGTGTATAAACAAGAATGACGAAGATGTAGATGCAGAGGAACACATTATTAGCAGGTTGACTGGGACCAGTGTATCATGGCATGCCACCCTGGATCAGGTTCCGGCAGGAAGTAAGAGATTATTACCTGCTACTTTTAATAGTTTCTTTGAACTGTAAACCAGTTCAAATGTTTCATGGACTCATACAGACATACTATTGATTTCTTCCATTTGATCTTGAAGCTTCAGTGGAAAATTGTATTATCATATATATATATAGGTTTTCTTACATTTTCTTTTCTTTGACTTCTCAGTACCTACAATCATCATTGCCCATGAATTTTACGATGCGTTACCTGTTCATCAATTTCAGGTTCGTTTGTTTAACCTCTATTTTATCGTATAATAAGATTTGCTAATCCATTTCTGCGCAACAGTTTCCAATTAAACATGTTACTGCAACTTATCTACTTTCATCAATTATTTAAACTATGAAACTACCAGAGAATATCATGGAGATGGAAATGCATTTACAGTGGAAAATTGATATGTGGTTCTTTCCAACTAAGAAACAACTTAAGAATATCCTGGAGATGGAAATACAACGAAAATATTTGATCTTTTTGGAGTCTTAATTTTGTGCCAAACGGATTCTCTCCCCCCCCCCCACACACACACACACAAAAAAAAAAAAAAAAGAAGATAAAATAAGTAAATTTAAATGAAGGAACGTATCCATATAGTCTTATTAGTATAGTGAGCATTATTAGCATCATCTTGGTAGGTGTTTCTTTCGAATCTTAATTTTGTGCCTGTGAACATTTAAATCATGGATCTTTTCCTATCTGGCTTGGCATGTATTTAGTGTCGTGAGCATCAGCTTGATTTCTTTGTATACCTGCAGAGAGCATCTCGAGGCTGGTGTGAGAAAATGGTTGATATTGCTGAAAATTCCATGTAAGGTCTCAAGCTAGTCTATCATTTGTCTCTCCCTACATTAATTTCTTGCAATATTGCCCCTTTATAACTTCCTTTTATACTTCGTCGGATAGGTTTCAGTTCGTTTTGTCTAAACAGCCAACCCCTGCAACTCTGTATCTTCTGAAGCGGTTCAAATGGGCTGAGAATGAAGAAATAGGCAAGCTTGAACAAGTTGAGGTTTGCCCCAAAGCAATGGATTTGACTCAAGAAATTGCTAAAAGAATTGGCTCAGATGGTGGTGGGGCTCTCGTTATTGATTATGGTCTAAATGGAATAGTCTCGGACAGTCTTCAGGTCAGTTGCAATACTAAAAGTGCTCTTTCCTACTTCCTTGGTTTTGGCTAGCCAAATCCATTTGCTTCTGCCTTGCTGCATTTTCATAGAACGTGGGAACAGTTCTTGGTCCAAGAAACTGGTTGACAGAGTGTGATCTATGGTGCATAGTGTCTAATAAATGCGAGTATGTCAAAGATCTTATGATTACTTGAATAGTTATTTTCAATGACCTTTCGATGTTTTGGCACAACTTCTTAAGTTGTCCACCTTTCTAAATTACAACAACAACAACAACATACCCAGTGAATCCACCTTTCTAAATTCAATGTAACATTTCAGCTTAGGAGACAAACAAACTATTCTTTTTTAAGATTTGCTTCTTTCATCCAAATTGAATTTCACTTTCCTTTTTGAGCTATCCTGCAATGCACATAACAATTACACTTCAATCCCAAGCAAGTTGGGTTGGGCTACATAAATCATCACTGTCTATGTTGCTCCATCTGAGCTATATGTCGCTCCATCTGAGCTATCCTGCAATACATCAAAGAAGATTTTGAACATGTATCCTTAAGGACCTTAACGTTATGAATCTTGAACTCTTATGTAATCGGGCAAATTGTAACTATGACATGCAATTAGGGATAGAGGGAACTAATTTTATTCTGTTTTATTACAAATATATTTGGCATGAAAATTGAGTAGTTAATTTGACTTGTATGTGATTTGGTTAATAGATGAAGGACAACATTACTTTCCTGAAAAGCTGGTTTGATGAAGTAAATATGATTTAAAGTTCATGAAAGTTTTTAAATATCATGAGGAAGTTTGTATATTGTCACTGCTTTGTAAGTGTGTCGATCATATTGGGATGTTTCCAACTCCCAATTAGAAAACATATATAGTTTGAGATGGAAATAACTTTGAAGTGCTAAAAATTTCACTAACGTGTAATCCCTCCGTTCCAATTTATGTGGCACTGTTGACCGGACAAGGAGTTTAAGAAAGGATGGAAGACTTTTGAAACTTGTGATCGAAAACAAGCCTTGGACGTTTTTATGGCTATAAATCATATCATTAAGGGTAAAATGAGAATTTTAAAGTTAAAATTGTTTTTAGATAGAAATGTGACATTCTTTGTGGGATGGAATAAAAAGGATAGTATGCCACATATATTGAGACAAAGTATTATTTATGCAGTATCTATCTAAATTTTATTTCCAAAAGACAAAATAAACCTGAAAGTTTCTTAAAATTGACTACAGATAAGCACATTATTTGATTTGGTACGAAGGAAGCTCGTTTCCGTGCTGTTAGTACAACCCAAAATAACATTAGCTGGTATATGCAATACCTAACAGGATATGGTAGCTATAACTATTCACCGATTACCATATTAAATTTTGGCCACTGAGTCATTAATCATTTTTCATCGCTAGAGATGAATTAAGAGGTTTCATTTAGGTTAAGAAGATGATGAAGAATCTTAATGTTTGCATTCCTATCTATCAGTTGATCGCGATGCTTATTCTCCTATTTCTATCATACAGGCTATCCGAAAACATAAATTTGTTGATATACTGGATAATCCTGGAAGTGCTGATCTTAGTGCTTATGTTGACTTTGCTGCAATCAGGCACTCTGCAGAGGAAGCTTCAAGTACGTTGCATTAGAATCTGCTTAGCTCCAATCTCTTAAAGTTCTCTTCTATATTCCCAAGTTAACTTTTACTAGTAGATGCTTAATGTTAATTTAATTGTTCAAATGATCAACTTCGTAGATGATGTGGCTGTGCATGGCCCAATGACTCAGTCTCAGTTTCTTGGGTCACTCGGAATAAATTTCCGGGTTGAGGCATTGATGGAGAATTGCACAGATGAACAAGCTGATTCTTTAAGAACAGGTTACTGGCGCTTGGTGGGTGAAGGCGAGGCCCCATTCTGGGAGGGTCCTGAGGAGAAGTCTCCTATTGGGATGGGCACCAGATATTTGGCAATGGCAATTGTGAACAAGAAGCAAGGAGTACCTGTTCCATTTCAATGAAAAATCTGTGAGTGGGCTTTCTGGTTGTACTGGTAAAATGGCCAAATCCCCTTAGTTGGGGATAGTAACTTTTTCATCTGTCCTGAATGTGCGTGTAACTGGGTGAAGGCTAGGACCAAACAGGATGCTGACTCTTGTTTAATCCTGCTTCCGTGCAATGAGTCTTTTCCTTTAGTTCTGAAGGAGAGAATATCTTGTCTTTTCATATAATGTCTTTATTTCTTCAGTTCTTTCGAGTGTCAACCGTGGAGAGATTTGGGTCAGCAGAAGAACGTAGATTCTACATCAAGTTGTTAAGCTATATTGGTGCTGAAGTTCAGTCGTAGCTTAAATACTGAAAGATTTTTGTAGGATCGGTCTAGTTATTTAAAGCTTCTACAAGAAGCTGAGACTTGAGCAAACTGTATGCAATAGGAATAAGTTCATAAGGATCATAGTTGCATGTTTAGCAGTATAAATGATGGCTCTTCTTGGTTTTACTAGTATCTGGTCGGTTTTTCACAGGCAAAGTTTCCTGAAGTAATTATATGAGACTATTCCTTCATTGAATATTTTGCTGTATTTTATTTTAACGATTCGTTGAAGAAAAGTGGTTGATGTAGGCTGTAGCATGCATTTTGGGAGGGAGGAAATATACTACTAGTCTACTACATCACTATTCCCCATTGACAATGGCCTGACATATATTAAAGAAATTGTTTGTTCTAAAGTTTCTTTGTTTTATTTTATTTCTACTAAGTAAAAAAAATCGAATCAAGACAAAATGTGAAATTTCCTTGCTCACTCAGGTGTGTTACTTTTAGTACTTCAGTCTTATAAAAAAATTGTCGTAATTATTTGAGAAATTAAAAATTAAAGTATATCCATATTTCTTTCCAAATAAGTAAATTATACTGGAGAAATCAATAAATTAGTGTTTGAATCGAATCTTGCACTCAACTATAGCACTTCTGACAATAGAAAAAAAGAAACGGGCAATTTGTAGGATTACCCTTAGCTGGGGTGGTCTTAATTTTTACTCCACAAAATGGTGGCCTTTAAATTTTACCCTTCAGGCAGAATTTACACCTCACAAGTAGAATTTTTGCCCAGGCAGAATTTTGCTGGGCAGATTTACAAAATTTTGCCTAGCGATTTTTTTTATTTTTATTTTTATATGAGCTGGGATTGAACCCATAATTTGGGAGTGTTAGGCGAGGGGTATAAATTAAAGGTTACCAATTTGAAGGGCAAAAATTAAAGACCACCCCAAATGAAGGCAATCCGCGCAAAAAAAAAAAAAAGAAACAGTACACCTAAAGAGGCCAATAGGTCAATGACAAGTAAGCTAAAACAAAAATCCAATTTGACACAAGGAGCTGCGTATATTACTCGGGTCAATAGTTTCTTCCCTATTTTGACTATACTTTGCGTAAGAAGAAAGCGAAAGAGAGAAGAATGGGATCGTATGTTTCGAGTTTTCTCGGCGGTGGTGAGGCGCAGGCGGCAACGGAAGAGTCAGGATCGCCGTCACGTGTGATTGCTTTTCATTCCTCCAATCGCTGGCAACTTCACTTCAACTCCTCCAAGCAATTAAATAA
Organism: Lycium ferocissimum; assembly: GCF_029784015.1. Classification (NCBI taxonomy): domain Eukaryota; kingdom Viridiplantae; phylum Streptophyta; class Magnoliopsida; order Solanales; family Solanaceae; genus Lycium; species Lycium ferocissimum. Next base: position 69,026,620 of record NC_081343.1, read on the forward strand.
ACTCGTATTAACTCTGTTATCTATTCGCTTTTGCAAATTTTTGGGTTTAATTTTTGAGAGATCTGACTTTGATTGATCTAATTGCCAGATAGTTGTGGATTTTGCGGCTGCATGGTGTGGACCTTGCAAGTTCATGGAACCGGCTATTAACGCCATGTCTTCTAAGTATCCCGACGTTGACTTCGTCAAAATTGACGTCGATGAGCTCAAGGTACGTACGCCAAAATTTCAATATGAAACTTGTCATAAACTTTTTTATTTATATAGTTCTACTAAGCGAGAACATTATAATTACCGAAAAAATAGCAGGATTAGTGATAATTCACACCAATTGAATTAAAATTTTGATTTAATTATAAAAACTCACTTATTCGCATCTCAACTAACAGTTAACATACCTCAACCCTTTTCCTATTTCCTGCCTGAACTATCACTATATAGTGACATACCTGATAGTTGGGTGTGAAACTCGAAAAAGTTGTTTGAGGTGTGTTTTTTTCTACCTGAACTATGAAGAAGTGGTTGATTTTGTTTCTTTGGTTCTGTAACAGGATGTAGCACAAGAGTTCGGAGTTCAAGCTATGCCGACATTTTTGCTACTGAAGCAAGGCAAGGAAGTAGAGAGAGTGGTTGGGGCTAAGAAAGATGAGCTCGAGCAAAAGATTCTCAAGCACAGGGAAGCCCCTAAATATGCTGCCTAATTTTTATCTTACATCCTCTTGATAATATCGGAGCTCTGAATTTCGTATCCAATAATTTACAAAAAAGCATACATTATTACCATGCTCTGATGTGATTTGACTATGGTGGACCTTGTGAAGTCTTTTTCATTTTTCTGTGCTTAAGTTTCTAATTGTGTAATTCTACTCTGCGAACTCATGATCTGTTATTTCTGCTTTAAAATGCAAGAACATTGGAGTTCAGAGTGGTCTTAATTGCTCATTCAGTTAGGATGTTAGCATTTGGGAAAATCGGGTAGAAAATTGAAATGATCAATATCGATTATACTGATATAAAAGGGTGGAATTTTGAATTTGATATATGTGTAATAAGTATTTTACAAGCAAAATCACCAGACCAAAAAAAAAAAAAGGGGAAAGAAGGGTTGTGCATCTTTTCGATTCTGAAATCTTGAAGAGTCCCATGTTTCCCTTTGGGGTCTTAATTATGAAAAAGCTGTTGAAGTCACAGAAAGTTCTTCAGTATAGCAGTAGAAGCTGAAGTATATAGCTCTCTAGCGTCATTTCTACAATTGCTATGCAAACCATTATAGAAGCTTCCCCGAAGCTCTTTCTTCTCTGAATTGATTTATCTAATACAACAACATACCCTTCTAAATCCGACAATGTGGGGTCTGGGGAGGGTAAAATCAGAATTGAAACAAGAAAATTCTTAAATGACATAAAACGTTTGAATAATAATGAGAAAAAAATTAAGGTATTTCATTCATTTTTCACTACCATTTCCTTCATCTTTTTTCTGTTTTCTGTTTTATATTTGAGTTAATCAAAGAAAAAAGTTTAGAAACGTTACAGAACGAGTACACGTGGCAATTTTTACGAGTGCCATGGAGAATAATATGAAGTTGACTGCTTCCTCGCTAACTTCAGATATATATCCTCATTAATCCCTCCGCTTACTTTATGACGGCATTTGATCGAGTACAAAACTTAAAAGAGACATATTATTGGCACATGCCAAAAGCATGTTACGAATTATGATCTTAAACGTGCCATGATATTTATTCTATGGACATAAGAGCACATCATTAGGAGTTTCCTGCTTCTAACTGCACATTTCACGAATATTAGCACAAAGACAAAAGCCATAACTAAGCAAGAGGAAAAAGGGTTGAGACTAAATTTATCACCGAGACACCCGAAGGGCCGGCCATAGCTAACAAGAATTCAAAGTAGAGCACAATTACATTTTAAACTGACTCTGCGATAAATGTAGGTATGTGAGCTTAAGCTGGTGCTAAAGGGCACTGCAAAATTTTCCTTATCTACATGAATGAATGGTAGAACATAGAGAGAACAAAGAACGAATAAGGAAACAGGACACCTAAATAGATGATAATTGACAGTGCAGTTCCTCTTCCGGAATTCTTCAGTTGCTGATTCTTGATTCGAATGTAAAAGATACCTCCAGAGGAAACAATCTCCAAACCTCAGTTTGATAGCAGAACCATCCAACAGGGAAAAATTTGTACTACTTCCCATTACTGTTCCCATGCTTGTGGAAGGGCCAAATTTTTGCCAGGCGCTCTAGAACCGATGCACTTTTCGAGAAATATCCAGAGAACCCTTGAGGAGTTGACGGTGGTGGGAAATCTTCAGCCGGCATGGCAAATGGACGAATTAGTTTTTCCATGTTTGCTAACGTAAGATATGAACCGACTTCTTGAAGCCTTTCAGGACCCATTATTGGCAGTGTGTGCTCTTGATGCAATGAAGCAGCTATCTCATCATTTACCTGCAAATTAACCATGAAACGAAAAGAAGCTGTAGTTTCTCTATCATCTTCATGTTATAGTTGAAAATAATTGTTGTACACAAGTCGGAATACTCATTTCTAAACACAGCTTTACAAAGGCATTAATCAAATGAGATGGCATGACAGGTGGTTACAGCAGTCAGATTTATCGAAAAGGTTATCTTTTTCAGTTACATTTTTTAAAGAGGAGACAATACCTCCAGTGGGGACAGATCGGCGCCACGGCTAAAAGTCATCTCTATGCGGAACCTTTTAGGGTCTTCCAGAGCCACCTGCACCAAATTCCGATACAATATGAATCCGGCAGACATCTATCAGGAGTTATTCATCATACGAAAACACTACTACATCACATGTTGCAACAATGCTAATCAAGTTTTAATCCAGACATTGTATTCAAACCAAAGAGGATCTAAAATCTTCTAGAATATATCATACTTATAGTCTATTCCTTAATTCTCAGGAAAATAAATCTGCTCGCTAACATTGCTGTCCCGGAGATTCATATGCCAAGTCAACAAATATCAAGAATCATACCTGAGTTTTCCCCGGGGATGTGAGGTGGGGCAGGGGGGGATTGAGGGGTTGGTTCTATTACAAGAGTTCTGGCAAAGTTTAGCGATGTGCTGAAAATAACACAACTTTTTTACTTACCAATAAAAAACGAGAATACTATATAATTCCAGTTCTTTAAAACAGTCACATTCAAGATAACCTCTCTTCGCCTGCAAAGCCATAAGAGAAAGATGCAGAGATACGGCTGTGTCCGCCCGCATAGTTCTCTTTCCGGCCCCCCTTCTCCAAAACACCCCAGAAAGCAGAAAATAGCTTCATATATTTAAGGTACACCAAAATACTGATTCACATGAGCAATTACTTATCCTGCCTTTTCATTTTCTTTGTTCTCCAGTAGGGGAAAAAAAAGATGTACGAACCTCAGTGTTCTCGAACATCCTCAGTACAATATGACTCATGTAATCCAGCTCCTTGGTTCTGAACAGGCGATCCAAAGCATTGTCGCACACAAGGCTGTCCTCTCCTTGAAGAGACTCATCCAGGTTGCAATAACGAAGAACATTCATCAAGGAATGAATATGCGACTCCTGTCAAGTCAAATAATCAGTAAACTAGAATTCGAAGAAGGGAAGGAGGAGGGGGAGAAAAATCTAAATAGAGAAAATAACAGTAAGCAAACTGTTACTAACCCTAGGGTGTCGAACAAAAAACTATTCATATCAAACAAGCAGAGTTAATATAAGTTCAAAGGGAGAAACACCACATTGCATACATATTTTATTGTTACATATGATGGAATGAGTCGGCTGAACAGAAATGAGAATTTGTTTTGAAGTGATGGAGTATTCTCCTTGATGCATCAACTGTTTATAAACTCCAAAGTTTGAACTAACCATCCATGTTTGATAAATAGAAGTTGATTTAGTGTTTGCTCTTTGCTAATTAGCTGTTATAACAAAGTTATCCGAACCATCTCAACTAAAATGTTAAGCTAAAATAGGACAAGTTAATTTATTTATTCTGATCTTCAAGATGCTGGTCACGTGCGAGTCAAAAAAGTTTCTTTGGGCCAAAAGCACGTACAGCAGCAAGAAAATACAGTAGAATAACTAGAAAATCCAATTGCAAGTTTCCACTTACTGATGTGAAGTACAGGCGTGTTCGCACATGTCTTTCAGGAGTTCTGACATTTGCATACCTGGAAAAGGTAGATAACTAAATAATCAAGTAGAATACAATGAAGTACTCTGCATTCTTATCTCAAATTACAGAGACATATCTAGATAAACACAAAAGCAACACTAGGAAATACAAGTTCAACCGAACATCTACTTAAGTGAATAGAACCGCATACTTTGGATCTAAGCGGTACTTTGTCTCTTTGTCATCATCATCATCTTGATCCATAGATCTCTCACTATTGAAGCTAGTTCTTCTAGACTCTTCATTCCGAGTGTGAGGCTTAGTATGATACTCTGTATCTTCCTTTGTTGTCTTATTCACAGCCAAATTGTCTTGACTACCTTTCAACTCAGCCACACTTAGAGCTTCTTCACGGGTATTCCTTAGATCAATCATAATTTTACCCAACAAGCGGCGAGCAATCTGAATGAACAACTCATAGATTATGCATTGATGTCTCTATAAACCTTCATTACCATGTAAACAGACTGATCACCCAACCCTTCTTTTATTACATTCTGGTAGGAAAAGTGAGTAACAAAATAGTGGCAGACCCAAGATAAGTTAGCTGGGGAGGAGAAGAATTATTTTTAAAAACATTTTTCAGATTTTTGAAGGAAACTGAACCGTAGGAACTAAAGATACCTAATCGATCTACCAGGAACTCTTAAGCAAACCACAACTTGACCAGATTTCTTCTTTGATAACTAAAGACTCCTTCATTTAGATTAAGATACGAAATCTAACGGTGCCAATAGCAGTGAATAGGGTGGTATAAAACGAAATTATGATGCTGCCCTCTATCCAACAATAGGTAGACAAGAAAGAACGCATGAAGTCGTTCTGCTACAGATAAAGGAAAACACTGAGGAAAGGACCTGGCTCTGAATGTAAGATGTTTTACCTTTGATCCAATCTTTAACTTCTGCTCTGGATTTATCCCATATTCATTTGGAATAACACCATCTGCAAGTACCTGAAATTCGAACACAATCATACTTTCTTTTAGAAGTCAATCATGTTAACTCTTAAGACAACATTGCAAAACCCTCGTACATTTGAAAAAAAATAAAAAAAATTCCGGAATACTGGAGACAACAGACTGATAGCCTAAAAGCTGGAAAAGTTGCAATGCCATATAGAAGTGTTGCTACAGAGAAAATTAAGATAGGTAATAAAATATGGCACCAGACTCTAATCTTGTGTTGGAGTCATTTCCATTTTTTTTTTTTTTCTGGGGGGAGGGGGGAAGGGTTTTCCTAATAGTACCTGAGCAACCTTAAAAAGTTCATTCAAGCCCCCTAGATTCAGATGTGAATTGTGCAAAAGATCATACCTGTAAACAAAATCACAAAGTTCAAAAGAACATAAAGACAAGGGCGTAACAGACGAGATAAAATCTTGAAAATGCTCTTTCAATGGCATGTTGATGAAAAAAAACATAAAAGTATTTTAAATTAACCAATTATGCTATGAATGTTAAGTTACAGAGTTCACTTACTTGCACGAGTCATAAACATCTGGAATTTGCGTGATATCAAAACGACTGTAATTAAATATAGTGTGTTAGGGAAAACACCAAGAAGGAAACCATTTTAATCCACAGCCAGCAGATTAGTGAAAATTATTAGCATCTGGATAGCGGAGGTCCAAGAAGCAACACAAATATGTTCAAGCTCAGACGAATTAAGATTAATCTAGCAAAAGCAAAATCTTACTCTTTCCGTTCGTTATATAAATCCCTCTCTAGTTTTCTCCATCTTGCATACATGAGTAGAAACCCCTCGCTACCACAAGGTAAACCCGCAGCAATACGATCAACATCAATATTTGTTTTACCAAGCGCTTTAGCTTGATCATAAGGTGGGATTACATCATATGGGCTTGCCTCGGCAAGTTCTTCATCCTCATCCTTAGCAAGAAGCCTCACTTGCTCTGTCACCTTCTTAGTAAATTTCACCTATGCAAATATAGAAATACACATAGCAACATAAAAGGAGGAAATAGCACCAAAGAACCAAATTCAAATGCTTGCAGTATTAGTAGACTGAAATCAGTGATTCAGAACAAAGGATTCCACTGACAAGGAAAAGAAACATATGAAGCGGGTAAAAGATAAATACTCAACGAGAATCAAAGGGAATAACAAGATGAATCATGAACTTTAAATTGATTTTGAGTAGAAGCTTGGTCCAACGGGAGATAGAAATTAATACTTACCAATTCAGGTAGAAGTTCAGATGCATTAGGAGGGAGTCCTGCTCCATCAACCATCCAAGGTTTCTCAGCTGATCCATTGTTATGAAGTATCTTTGTTCCAGAAGTAATTATGTCGTTCAACCTTGCCTAATGACAACAAGGGGAGACGTATTTTAACAGCAGAAAGAATGTTAAAAAAAAAAAAAAAAAAAAAAACTGTAAGTTAAAAGATCCTGAATTGGTAAACAGGATTATACTCAACTCTTACAGTAAATGTAATCTATTAGCTTTTTAGTGCTTCAAGTGATTGCTAAACATATCCATCCAATGGAATTAATTAATGCAGTCTTTGTTTTATACAACAGCATCCACCAGAAAATACTTTCTTTATGGTATTGGACAACAGTATAATTTCAAAGGTTCTCATTCGCTCCAAATTCAACCAAACAACGACATGAAAAAGCAACAAAATTGCAGCACATGCCTTGTCCTTCAATGGCAATTCGTACACAAGTGAGACTTAAAATTTTCCAGTATACTGGATACAGTATGGATAACTAACAGAGACACTGAGTCTAGTCATCATAAAGAATACTAAGTCCATCCACAGGTAGACCTATCTGATACAGCATCCATCCCAGCTTTCGCAACATGATTTTTTTCTAAATATCCTGCCCTAGAATCCAAGATCTTTGGACTGAGCCATAATTGTTGTTTGTTCCTGCCTCAGGCAGTAAATATGAAACACTTAAGGCTTTCTGTCCCCAACTTTCATCCAATAAATCCTTGATTTTTTTTTTTTTTTTTTTTTTTTTTTTGATAATGGAAAAGAGAGACTTCTCTTAAAAGATGATTAAATTCTTTAGGCAAATGAATTCAAGTTTTCCTCAAAAAGTTTGGATTCCTCAAATTAAAGCCGGCAAGTTCATGGAACCAATTATACAAAATTGTAACAAGCTAATCATCAGATCACTGACACTTGCACCAATAGCATCAGATTTGAAATGGATAACTTATCACTGTTTAGAATCAAATTAACACTATGGATTGAAAAAACCACAAACTTGAATCAATACTGGCAGGAGATTTTCCAATGTGCTTGTAAATTTGAACAAGTGTAAGAAAAGGAAAACCTTGGCATCTTCCATTTCGATACTGGCATTGTCAAGTCCATCAAGCATGGAAGAATCCTTGCTAACCAGTGACACCTTCAAGCGAAGAAGAAAACACATAGTTCAATCATCTCAGTTGTAAGTCCAACTCTAGAAGTATACCCTTTATAACAACATACAAACCAGGATTGGTGTTAATTGTCCTTCCAAGTCAAGTAGACCTTTGGCGAATGCAGCTGCAGACATCTGCCGAAATATAATGCATCATGTAAACTCAACATTAGCGGACAAAACAAATAGCCAAGGACATAATTAACAATTTAAAGGTCATGGAACAAAAGTGGAGTACTTGTATAAGAAAATTTGAAACACCAACCAGGAGAAAAGAAATAGAAAACAAAACAGCTATGAAGCAATACTAAGACTACTAAGTGATTCTTGAGCAAAAGCAAGGAACTAACCTGCACACGGCCCTCATCGGAGCTGTATATTTTTAGGTCATGGCGATATGTACTATGGAGGCGAAGGAGGCCTGTACCTTCACCTGTGGTTCAAAGCAAATGGAGATTAAGCAGGAGATGCACTGAGAATATCACCCACCCCCAACACCCGATTTGATCAAATAGGAAAAAGGTGATATCCATCAAAGCATTAAGTCGTGTAGCTGCAAATTTTTTATACACCATTTTCAAAAGACGATGCAAATAAACTTTTCTAATACTTTTAAATTGAAAATGCTTCAGCTGGAAGTAGTTTATCTGAAACTTTCTTAAACCACATTTGGCAAAAGATGATGCAAAGGAAGATTTGATTTTCGAGAAAACTTTGGGAAGTTAAACGAAAGACGGCGGAGGGCTCCAGCTAACCTGGATACATGTTATTCCGGAAGTATCTTCCAAGCTCTTCAGCCTGCCAAGCAATTTCATCAAAGCAAGAAAGAAAGGTTAAGACTGTATTTGATCCATGTCACAAGGAAACTATTCACTTCAACAGACCGATATAAATCATTTTTTACGCATAATCTACCTGCTTTCTGCCAGCGTGAGTGAGAACGCCCCCGTATTTTAGAATCATAAGAGCTTCAACAGGCCGTTCTTCTTCACCTTCACCATTTGACTTTGCAACTTTAGCCCATTTTAGTGGCTTTAGCTGAACCTTTCTATAAATACCTGAAAAATGTCCCCCCTGCAATCCAGGTTAACATTTTAACAATGAATACGAACAGCGAAAATTGAAAGCATAAAAGTTTTTGTATAATATGTCTTCATCTAGTTAGGTAATTTTCCGGAAAATACATGCCAGCAGCAGAAAAAAGACGGAATCAGAGGAGAAACAAAACAGAAGAAGCTACTGGCTACCATTATACTTGCCATAACACTTACCATTATACTGGAAAACTTTTTTTGAAGATTGTCAATTCAGGAATTATCAAATTGTGTAGGGAGTTTAATATAGTTTCTTCTTTCAACCAAACATAATACTCCCTCCATCCCAATTTATGTGATGGTATTTGACTTGGCACGGAGTTTAAGAATGGAAGGAAGACTTTTGAAACTTGTGGTCTATAACAAGCCATAGATAGTTGTGTGGCTATAAATCATCTCAAGGTAAAATGGGAAGCTTAAAGTTCAATTATTATTACTAAATATAGAAAGGTGTCATTCTTTTTGGTACTGACTAAAAAGTAAAGAGTGTCAAATAAATTGGGACGCAGAGAGTATCACTTATAAGAGCAAGAGAGATCAATTATTACCCAATACTCAAAGTTAGTAATAAGAAATGAAATTGAAAAAAGATACTGTAAAAAATATTAATCCCTCCGTTTCATTTTATGTATTTGAGTTTGACTGGGCACAAAGTTTAAGAGAGTAAAGGAGATTTTTGAATGGTATTAACTAAACATGTGTCTAATGTACCAAAATGCCCTTTGAATCTTGTGGTCTTAAACATACCATGCGGGATATTAGAGTTAAAAAGCTAGCTAAATATTGAAAATTACATCCTTTTTGAAAGAGACCAAAAAGGAAAGTAAAACACTTAAATTGAAACACAGGAAATAATAAATTTTAAGAAGAATGCTGGTTGCTTTCTAGATAGAAAGGAAAAGAATCAAGTAACATGATGAAAAATTCCATTAATACTCACAGAATAGAGGAGCTTTCTGTAATTTTGAAACCAGAAGGAAAGCACTGAGTGAATCAGGTAAACTTCAAGGAAAGTTCTGTAATTAACCTTTTAATAATCAAGGAAGATGTTCAACACTTAATTCTCCAACTCCACTTCCTATTCTAGAATGTCCTGTCCAATGGTATCGATCTACAATTATCACAACTTGCCATATGCAAATATAGGCCCAAATTTGAATTGCAGGACAAGGAAAAGGAACTATATTAATGAAAAATAATAACTATAATCCAAAAGCTAACTTTCAAAACTATCCTAGCTGGTGAAACAGAATACATGAGATATTAGATTACATCATAAGTGTGATAAATGATGTTTTTTTCTAAAACGGTTGAGAATAATATGCAAGATCACGATTCATTTTCCTTCACCTACGAGCAAGGAAAAAGGACAAAAAATATGAAAAAGTTCAGGCCCGTGTATTAAATTTATAGATCCCAAAACCACTATTTTCTATTGAGAAATGGTCAGACAATCGATGCGAACGTGTGTATTTTCTAGTGTTTTCTCCTTGTAGCTACGTGCACCAATTTATATTATTGCATAGTATTGCATGGAATGCATTGAAGAAAGGAATCCATCTCTTTTAACCAACCCCTCTTACTAGATTGAGAAAAGCAAATGCATAGTTCAAGAAAATCCCACTGACCTCCTCAAGGACAGCTTTTACTTGACGAAGTTTCTCAGCATGCTCAATGTCTTCAGCTTCACTATCACTTTCCCGACCAGGCCTACACAAGAATCAGCAACAAAAGATCACTATAACGTACAGTTTAAACACAATTAGAATATATAATTCAACAACTACTATGTTTAATAGATAAAGAACATGTAGTTGTCTCTAAAGTGCAAGGGAAATCATGACTTTTATTCAACTTTAAAAATTATAGTAAAGTAGCAAAGTTCAGACGGCCTTATAGCAATAGCAAATATGAGCTGAAGAAAATTAGAGTTTCACTAACCTAGAACGTGGCACTAGGGCTCTGGTGGCATCCAAAAGATCTTGCAATTGCACAGCAGTTTTAAGCTTTGTCTGTGCAAGTTTAAAAGCAAAAGAACAATATTAATCACCTAAGACCAATAGATAAAAAGAAAAAGAAATTGTATCATGAGAGTAAAGAAGCACCTCTGATCTAGGTTTACCGCCATTGTACTTTAACATCAGATTTAAAAGTTTTTCCTCAGTAACCTTCAACTTCACTTTCTGTTTTGGAGTTCGATCACCACTGTTCCAGTTGAGAATGGTTAAGTAAAGTAGACAAATGATTTATCTTGCAAGGGTAAGAGGCATAGGAGTATGTCTTACTGCCGAACAATTGCAACTACACATCGTAGCTCCTCTGATTGTCCAAATGTGCCGATCAGCCCACTTCCTACACGTGTTAACCCCTCAGAAGGCTGAACTGGTTCACTGACTTTCCACGGTAAAGTTGGTGGGATTGTCGATGAAAGATGTGGAGCTTTTGCATCTAGAAACATCTTCCACAACACACAAGCAGCATCATCGTAGTACCTTTACTCAGCCATCATTGCAATAACTATCTTTAGAACCAATCAAATAATGCACAAACTGATGACAATACAAGTCATATAGCCGCTACTATTATAAATTCTACTATTATAAATTGAGTCATATCAGTAATGACTACTGATATAATAAATGACAATACACCAACAGCACTAACACTAAAAAAGTAGGAAAAATCTATTAACGAAAACACATGAAGTATGAATGAAGGTCCCAATAAAGTGATGAACATTCAACAACAACTTCTGGTTATCAAACAATACAACATGAATCAATTGAGGCAGCAGATGTTTCTCCGATAAAAGAAATTTGTTCTTTGAGAATCTTAGTAAAAGTATCCTACCTAGATGAGACAAATATCGGGCAGGGGAAGGGAGGGAAAAAGAGGCATGCATCTTAATTCCACTAAGATCATTAATCCCCAAAAGAAATTGTTTTAAGATAAGAAACTACATGTGGACGTATTGGTATAAATATTTTCACTTCTCACACATATTAGGTTCAAGTACTTCCTTTTTTATTTCTTCATTCTGCTGACTTTTATTCTTCCTTGTAGAGTGTTGGTCACTGGTACTACATATGCTAGGAACCCTTACATCACTTTGCACAAAAGTAGAAGAGGCCATATTCACTGGGATAGTGACTATCATCAGTGGATGAATTCCATAACTGATCAAGCGAAACCCCTGTTTTTTCCATGCATAATCTTCTAGGAGTTCAGTTTTTTGGGCGAAGTGACGAGTCAAGACTAACAGACAGTTGCACCTTCAAGAAAGCAATGTTTTCTTTTTGTATTAATTTTTTCGATTAGCAAGTAATTCTATTGAGTGAAAGGGAATATTCCCGCAAACAAGTAAGCCTATATCCAGCAAAAAGATGACTTTTTACAACCATCCAGTCATCATTTCTCCCTTTTCCTTTTTAAGGAAGAGATTCTGTTTTAATTGTGTTCTCTTTTTCAACTTCTGGTTGGGTTAGGCGTGTTATTTCTAAGACTATGTCAGCTACCTTAATCCCGAAGTAGTTGGGCTCGACTATATGAATCCTAAATATCCATTTCGCTCCATTTGGACCCATTTCATGCAATGGTCAATAATTTGGAGTACCTAACACTAAATTCCTCCATATTAATAGTTGGAATCGCCTATATGAATCTTCTGCTTCTATTGTGCTTTTGTTAGATTTGCATAATTCTAAAAGATGTAGGTCTTTGTGAGATGACTTCGTCTGACTTTAGGTCAACTTTGTACCCTTTTAACACCCTTAATCATCATATTAACAGACCTGTGTTGTCTTTAAGACTACCTTTATTATGAAACTGATAGAAAAATGCTTAAAACACTGATTAGATTGGAATATGTGTATTATTTAATTGATTTTTGAGGAAGATGGAGAAACTCACTTGTAAGAGTTCTTCACAAAGCTCCAGCCATTCACATCACAAACATATGAACGTCCCTCACTACGCAATAGATCGAAGCCACAAACCTGAAACGAGATACTTTCATTGCTTTATTTTCTCAGGGATAAAACAGCGATAAATTTAGCCAACACTATGAAAGAAAAGAAGGGAAAATTAGCTAGTGTATATGCTCCAGCCCTGAGATCTTCATGTATCACTAAACCCCGATATAAAAGATAACTCATGTTTATTTGGCAAAGAAAAGCAATAAATCCTGTTGTATATAGATTAAAGGAATCATATCTTACAAGTGTGGTTTACAAGGACATCAGTGTCATCTATCTTCTGCAGTTGGAACATTATATGCCCAGGTCACAAGAGATTAGAGGCAAAAAAAGGAATCTTTTAATTGACTGTGAGATAATGGACAGTCAACCTACTCAAAACATGAAATGCAGTAGAATATGAGACATATTGCAGAGAACGATGCCGCTTAGCCTTTACCAGGAGGGGTTACTGAGGATAAGGATGAGGCTACCCAAAATAGCTGATTGTTGAAGGTAAAATAAGAGCGTACACCAATATGTGTTGACATGTAATAGTAAACTTAGATGACTTACTGCTTGCCTAAAGGCTATGCAAACTTCTCTAGCCATTTGCTTTTCTGCAGGGGTAAGTAGAACAGGATACCGAACCTGCAAAATGAAGCAACTTTCAGTTTATTGTTGAATAAATTTCTATAGAAACTTAAAATGATTACATATCTTAATCTAACTGCTGAAAAGATAATGCTGGACCCATCCATATTAGGGGAAGAGAAGCTCAGTACTTCGATAAGTTCTTCTTTTTTTTTTTTTTTTTTTTTTTTTGCCCCAACCCTGATGCAAACTCATCCCCTCCCCAGGGAAACAGTGGTTTTAACTAAAACCCTAAGCCTAATAGTTGGATGTGGAGGGACTATATCACTACAACGACCATCTAGTTCTTAAATCTGCAGGAGGTTTTAAGGGGATATAAGTGTGTCTCTCATACAGTTTTTAAATATGAAGGAGCTTTTGGGGGATATAAGTGTGTCTCTCACACAGCGCAAGACAAAGATTAAACCTGTAGGGAAAAGAAGATGATACTTTGTTTCTCTGTTCTAATCTTTGCGATTTGGCAACAGGCATCCAAATTACAGAATAGGAACAGATAGAAAGACTTATGTTGAAGAAACAACTTACTTCTTTTCCGTCAGGATTTCTCATAACAACACCATCAACAACAGGAGATTTCCTCGCCTCTGCATGTGCATAATCTGGACCAACTGTATACACCTACATAAATACAAAAAGAAAGCTCAGATCATGGAATAAGCTACAAAATTTTAACACATTGCAAAAACATGTGTATGATTACTCCCATCTATAGAAGACATTTGACAGGTTTAGACTAATGAAACCAAGTTGTAAAGTCCAAAGCTATGATATGTTATGAAAGTTGCTTGATAGGATAAATATATGAGATACATCAAAGTTATGCAACATTACCCTTCTACTTTATTTTTGAGGCTATGAGGGTTGGACTGGCCACATGTACATGCAAAAATAAATCCATCCTTTTCTCTCTCTCAACCCCCTCCTACCTCCCTCTTCTCTTAAAAAAAGAGTTCAAAACAGAACATTTTATTTTATAAGTGAATGAGAAGGACCATAAACTTATGCCAAAAGAGTAACACCTATATGTGCGTTGTTAATTGATAATCATGCACAATATGCACATGTTCACAGTTGAAATTAAATCTTTCAGTGTGCTCCTAAGGCCCTATGATGTATGAGCAAATGTTGAGCAAACCTATAGTTTCTCCTCACTAAATCAAATCCTTACGCCAGTCATAACAAGTGTCTTATGCTCTAAGTTATTAGTATGCCTTTTAGCATACTATATTACAATTATGTCCTTTATCATATTATATTTCAACGATATATGAGCTGGTAGATCCGAGTTAACCAAAAATGAGGACGACCACAAGCAGCATAGGGGTTGTTCAAGTATACTTTCATCGTAGACCAGAAACAAACTAAAGTCCGCTTGCCAATTAAAGCGAAATCATTCATGCAGGGATACTGAAGTATAATGTTAGGAACCTTAACGTCTGTTCCTCCTGTGGGCATGAATTCCTCATATATGTAGGATCCTTCACGCCTTACTTTTCTAACGTCTGGATGGAACTCACTTGAGCGGTTACCGACCTGAAGGAAAAGCAAGAAGTGAAAATACATCAATTTAAATAACATATTCTAACACGTCATAAGCATTGATGGTCATCATATATGAATCCAACAGTAAACGTAAACTATTATCAGATGAGAGATGATAGAAACCAACATTTAATGCTGAAAATGATAATGCTTTGCAAATCTATAAAGCCTGCTAATTGAAATAAGATGCACAATCGCTTGAATTCAAAGGACTTTTACAAGAAACAAGAAGCAGTGGCAGTTGCAATATCATACACAAAGGAAGCCGGTCAAATCAGAATCAGATCAAGAAAGCAACTCCAATTTTCTTTTATATAATATATTACCTTCCGAAACAATTCTTTCATTCCCCCGCCAGCTGAACTAGGATAGTAAATCATTATTCTGTGGTCATCAGCTACATAAAAGCAAATAAGAGATTGAACTTTCCCATCCTGAGTGGTACTTTTACAATATCAGACAACAATTCCATAGTTCAAAAAGCCTGCAGTACTAATAGCAGCCATCATATGTAAGGGAAATAAAAATCTCTGAATAAAACCAAACTGAACTTTCAAAGAACCTAACAAATATGAAATCTTAACCAAGAGGCATCTTGTTTGTCTGAATTAGATGACACCACCAAAGTGGTTAACTTATCAAGGAACTCGGAGAACATGAGTCCTGTCTTCTCATCTAATTGGCACTGGCAGTCTGCCAAACACATGCATTTTACTTCTAGTGCAAACAATATGGCTGGCGAACTGATCAACAATAGAAAGAGAGACTGACCATTTACAGGCTTTTCCACAAAAGGTTTCCAAAAGCGGTTCCCATGAACTTCAACAAAGTCATCATCTTCAACAAAATAATCCACATGTTGGTAAGGTACTTCTCTGTGAACGCAAGCATACCTTGGCACAGGGATCCCAAACATTTCAAGCCGCTGAATTTCACCAATCAAAATAGAAAGGAAATATCTAAATCATTTTCTGTTTCAAGGAAAAGGAAAAATGCAAGAAGTAGAATAATTTATAGAAGGTCAGTTTAAACAAATGCACCCCCACCAGGGTAGAGTTGCCAACACAATGAGCTATTTATAAGCAGCTTCTTCATTTCACACGTAGGCTAAGGTGGCTCAACCAATTGAAGCAACAAAACTTGGATTGGCAATGCATATGTTCAATTAAGTCGGATTCCTATATCGTTACAACAGTTCAATGATGAAATAAATACTATTGCAGAATAGTCAGTAGATATGATGGTATAACTTTTTCTGATAAAATCAACATATACTTATTGACACTTATAGAGGATTATGCATATCTTTGTAGTTTGTACATATCAAGATGAGGAAGTTTCATTCGATAACCAAGCATACAATTGGAAAAAATAACCAAAAACTGGTACATACCTCGTATACTTTCCTCCTATCATGAAGAAGGTATTGTGGTTCCAATTCATTCACAAGGAAAGGCCTAATACAGAGGAGATAATATAGAATCATAAGTTGTCCACTGTGATGCCAAGGTCTATATAATTGTGTTAGATATTTCTTTCCAACATTTACAGGGGAAAAAAAGAGAATTTTGTTCAAAAAGAAGGTTCTGTTATGATGCCAAACTCTCATCATTACAAAGAGATATTTATCCTTGGAGCTTCACAAGTATCAGATCTTCTTGGTCTTGAGACCTTGTCTAGACAAAAAGTAATATGACCTGACAGTTGTTGTCATTATAACGAATACCACAACTTCAAGTATGATGATCCAGCAGTAACTTAAGAAATGTCTCTGCAAAAGAAATTAGCCAATTCTGACACAAACCAAAAATCAACTTTATCTGGGAAGGAAAGATTGCCAAACAGATCAACAATAATTTCTGGAAAACCCGAGGACAGACTGGTGCCTCATCTCGGTGGGAAAGGGAGAAGGTGATAATGAGGAATAAAAAAGAACATCACAGATACAGGCAAAAGGCGCACGACTCTTGCTTTCATTTTTTTGTCCTGCATTATTTTTCAATTAAGTCTATCCTGCATTATATACTAGCCTTAAACTCCTAATGAATGCTTCAGATCTGCCAAGCCAACCTTTATAGCTTGCCAAAAGAATCAATCACAAACAACAGAGTTACACTGAATCATAGTTTATGATACTATCAAATTTGATGAGCCAAAACATTAAAAAGAGAAGGAGATTGACAATACATCAAAAACCTTAAGCTTGTTGTTTATGCTTTATACATGTTCAGACAGACAATGCTTGTGATTTTATATGGCTATGCACATTGTCTGGACTATTGATAATTAGAGAAAGATCCATAACACTGATGGTGCAAGCGTGCGAAAGAATCTTTATGTTTGTCAAAAGAGATATTCAGAGGACACAGAAAGCCACAAAAGGGAAAGCGAGCATGCCTGAACACTTGAAACTACATAGTGCAATGGATAGAAACTTACTTTCTTAATGAAGCATATGCTTCTGCCTTCTTCAAAGGATATCCACTGGAGTAGAAGGCAATCAAGCAATCACATAACGGCCAGCTGCCACCATGACATGGTACACTAATCAACATGATGCATAGTATATAGTGCAAACTTAATACTAGCTTATTTCAGACACAATTTATCACGGAAAAGATGTAAAACTCAGATTATAAATTAAAAAAAAAAAAAAAGATTATAGAATACGAAGTAGGAATGGATGTCATTGTTGCTCGGGGGTATGGTACCTCTCAATTGGATCCTCGAGAATAGCTTTGTCCCCAAAGTACACAACCTGCAAGTAAAGATAATATACTCTTAAGGAGCCGTTTGGCCATGAGAATTATTCACTTTTTTCAGGAATAATTTTTCACTTTATTCCAAAATCAGTGTTTGGTTATAAAAATTTTCAAATCCAACTTGGAGTAGGATTCCAAATTTGGAGAAGTGCTCCAAACCTATTTTCCAACTCCATCTTCACAAATTCCATTGAATGCTCTACTCTCTCCTTTGCAAAAAGTATAACTAAACACAACTCCAACTTCATAAATTCCAAATAAAGTGAAAAATATTGGTATCTATGGCCAAAAGCCTACTAAAGCTACTGTACTCTTAATAACAAACTAGAAAATACACTCTGCAAAATCAGTTCATGGTTTTAGTGGAATATTTCCCAAGAAACATACTTTTCAGGAGACCCATTGAATAGAAAATGGATACCTCAAATTCACCAAAACATTGCAGCCTTTCAAGAATCTGTCCCATTGGTGCTGAAAAGACCTAAAATTTCATTGAACAAAGGGAAAAAGAATCAGTGGGGGGTTTATAATATGTGCTAGTAATAAAGAATACAGTGGTTTTTATTTGGTGCATGCTGTTGTGCAATTGCAACCAAAACATAGAACAGAACCTCGGAGCCGCATTTCACCTTCTTTTCCATTACACAAACACCAATTACAATCTTCTTTTCCTTCTTCTCTTTCTTCATCTTCTTTTTCTCTTTCTTTCTCTCTGACTGATGACAATAACCTCCAAGATTTCCACTTTTCTCAACCCCACTTCTCATTCTCCCTTTTCACTTCAACAAGCAAACGAACACATTAAATACACGTGTATGCACACATTATAAAGGAAATAGAAAAAAAAAAGTGTCCTTTTCTTTTTACATGAAAATAGAAAAAAGAGTTTGAAAGAAGTAAAAGATACCCACAGATTCAAGAATCCCGTGTGGATAAAGAAAAATACTAAAACTCCACCGTATTTTGTGCAAAAAAAATGAGAATCTTGATAAGGCTTCAAGTTACAAACACATGGAGCCACGAGTACAGAGACAAAAGGCTGCTGGAAAACCGCCACCACGAGAAAATAATACACATAGCCCCAGTTTACGTGGGGCACTTTCATTTTTAGCCGGTCAAAAAAAAATCATATTTTTATATTTAAAAATAATTTTACAATGACATACAACAACACAAATATGTGGCACTTGTTTTAAATCACAGATTTTAGAAATGTTCCGTTCTTTTTTAAATTTTGTTTCTAGTCAAATAATGTGGCACATCAATTGAGACGAGTTAGTAAGTACTATTATTGCTACTAATGGAGTGGTTACTAATTTACTATATGGTATTTAATTTGTGGACGATTTGTTATAACAAATCGACGAGGGGGTCGCCGATGTAGGATAAAAATATTGGATTCTGGAATATACATAAGAGAAAGTGAGAGACAAAAAGAAACTGGAAAAGGGACGTGGAAAGGTTTTTGGGATAGTAATCTTTAAGGATTGGTGCTGCTTTATCCGTCATTGTTTGTTAATAAAGATCTTAGTGTTTTTTTGTCTATCATGTTCGATTTTTTTAAAATATGTATGAGGTCCCCAACTCGAGGCTTATAATTTGTCATTTTGTTAATGTACATGTTTTGGCACGTGATCGAAGCGTGATATGTTTTTTTTTTTTTAGAAAAACTAATCTAAACAACCTTGTTACCTGACAGCTTAAACTAAAATAACTGGCGAATAATCTAATTTGTTTATCCAACTGTTTCAACAAAAAATAGTCGATTGATATCTAATTTGTTGTTAATACCATTGTTTTCTTTCAAAAGAATCTTTACACAGATAGCCAATTGAATCCACTGTAGATTTTTTATAGTCAGTCTACATCGATTATACATTGATTTTATATGATTATATACGTATTAGTTATTATACTTGGACTATATGTATCATATACGTCCGTCTACTTATTTTTAATTTACGTGGTTGGGTGGACGATTATTTAAGTTAATTCTTCATTTTTAAATGAGGATGATGACTAAGGAAAAATGGGAAGCAGAAAAGGAGCACATACCAGACTTCTTTTTAAAAGAGTCCCACTTATTTCAAGTTCATTCTAAAGTCTTCAGAAAATTACGTACACAACTTTAATAGAAGCAATACATAAATCAAATCTCCTTTGTAAAGACAGCGACTCAGAGAGGCAATGAAGGGCCATCACCCCACTCAGAATTACAAACAACACCCTCATACCAAAAGCAAAAGTTTTGAGAAGTTAGGCGGTTCAGTGCCTTAACAAACATTGCACTTTGCAGGTGGTGTATTCTTTGAAAATGATTGAACTTTTTGATAGATCCTCCAAATATAAAGGACATCACCTTTACTATCATTGTATATGCTGGTTTAGTTATATGATTCTTTTCATCTGAAATTTCATAAAATAAAATATATAAAACCTTTGTAAAATTAATTCCTCTTGTATAGGTGGTTATCAGTTAATACCTTCCATATTCGATACAAGTCAGTGCTAATAGTGATCATAACTATATGTTCAGAATGTTTCATCCTGAACAAATTTATTTTAGTACTATAATATTCATTTCAAGTGGAAAAGTTAATTCAGTGGTCTTTTTTTTTATTACGGAGTACTCCACTATCTAGAGCCCGTTTGGACGATATATATATATATATATATATATATATATATATATATATATATATATATATATATATATATATATAACATATTCTATGTTCAAAAAAAAATAAGTTGGGGTAGTCCAACTTATTTTTTTTGGCTTATAAAATTAATCGTTTTTGTTTTATGTTCGCTTTTTTAGATAAACTAAGTTAAATGGGTCCAATTATTTTTTTGATTCATTTATTTTAAGACAAAATGACTTTTTTTTTATCAAATTTTGACCCAAACACTCAAAATTCGAAAACAAAGTAGGAAAATTTTTTTTAAGTCCAACTTATGCCCAATCCAAACGGGCTCCTATTCTATTTGTTGGTTCAATGTCATAAGTGGTCAAAGGAAAATGGGATATGCGACATGGCGTGATTATCCCGGGACCACAAAGGTTAAGGTTAATCATGTCCCTAGGAAGTTAATGTTCTACTATCACATAAATATCCTAATTAGAGACACCAATTAGGAGCGGGCTTTGATTTCGGTGGAACATTCCCTTCCAGTTCTGCTATAGATTTAGAGCCCGTTTGGATTGGTTTATAAGTTGCTAAAGACATACGGTATATACATATAATTTTTTTTGAATATTCAAAACAAATTTAAAATTATTTTGTCTTAAAATAAAGAAAAATAATTAATTTTTATCTAAAGAAAATTTTATTTTCGCTTTTTTAAGCCCATCCAAACAAGCTCTTAGCATTTTAATATTAGAAACAGATATACTCCCTCCGTCCCATAATAAGTGTTATCTTAGCAAAAAAGAAATTGTCCCATAATAAGTGTCACCTTAGAAAATCAAGACATAAATTGACTAGTTTTTTTCAATTCTACCCTTAGACAATAAAGTAATATCTAAATGATGATTGGAAAAGCCACATAGTAATTAACTTGGTATATTGAATTCCCAATGTCAAAATGTTTACTTCTTGTGCATGCTCTAATAAAAAGGTAAAAGTAATTTATTTTTATTATATAGGGGTAATTTGATAAACTTCACATTGCATTATTGATTTCTTAATATGCATGGTTTTTGTTAAGGTGACACTTATTATGGGAAGGGGGGAGTAATATTAAAAGTTTATGACCTTTTAACTTTCCTTAGTTGCTATAAAGACTTGAAGCTTACTTGTATGGATTGTTTACACTAAATTAATAGATGCATAATATGTGTTTGTATATAAAAAAAATCATTAAATTATGATTAATTAATTCATATTTTTACTTTATTAAATCACTTAATCATGACAAACTAAATCAACTTAATATAAACCCGGTTTAAGATAAATATCTGTTACTATATCTTTGTATCCACTATCCTTTGATTCAAAAAATGGACATAATTTATTTCCATTCGCTCACTCATGATCTATCCTACTACTCGCCACTAAATTATCCACCAACCCATTATTATCACATGTTTTTACAATTTTATGACTCCACTAATATTTTATTTGTTTAATGAAAGAAATCCTGACATATAAATATGAGTCTTTCCTGTGGTGTGTGAAAGAAGTGTTAGTAGTTTGTACGAAAAGTGAGGTCGATTTTGTAAAAGAAAAACAGTATGTGAAAGAGAAAAAGTCTAAACCTCTACCATATTCACTAAAAAAATTATTATTTGTTGAAGAAATGTATTCTTAGTAATGGAACTTTGAATTTGACAACTAATTTAGAATTTATTTGAGTCACACAATGTTTTCGAATAATTTATCTTAGAGAGAACAAATCAGAATGATACTGCTTGACTTTTGTATGACTTGAACCTTCTCAATAAGATATCAAGATATTTATACCTTACAATGAAGAACTATTTTTTTTTTTCATTTTACTTATATTTTCACCCATAAATTGTGATGTCTCAAATGATATAGGCTAATGATATACTCCCTCCGTCCCATAATAAGTGTCACCATAGATAAAAAAAATTATCCCATAATCAGTGGCGGATCCAGAATTTTCAGTCAGGGTGTTCGAAAAAAAAAAAGAAGCTAAATATACACTGTAATTTTTTACCGAGGGTGTTCGGGTGAACACCCTTGACAATACGTAAATCCACCCCTGCCCATAATAAGTGTCACTTTAGAAAACCAAGGCATAAATTGGCTAGTTTTTTCCAACTATACTCTTAGACAAAAATGACAAGTTAAAGTAATATCTAAATGATGATTGGAAAAGCCACATAGTAACTTGGTGTTGTTGGATTCCCAATACCGAAAGGTTTACTACTTGTGCATACTTTAATCAAGTAGAAAAATTAAATTATTTTTATTGTATTAGGGTATTTTAGTAAACTTTATACTGCGTTATTAATTTTTTAATATGCATATTTTTAATTAAAGTGACACTTATTATGAGACGGAAGGAGTAAGTCAAAAGCAAAGTAATTGAAGAGAAAAAAGAAAAGACGTGTGATTCTGGTGGCAGTGAATAGGAGTTTGAGTTGACCATCACATCAGATCTATGAGCGAGTCAATTAGAGATTGCAAATTCCAGCCTGTAATTTTGTTTACTTGTGGGTTATAGCACCGAGTCGGTGCCACCGACCAACGCATGTAGACTGTAGTCGTAGAAACAGAAAGCAAACACACCATAGAAAGACAATTTGCTTAGTGTTCAACCAGTCAATTAAGTTAGCGTTTGGACATGGATTAGTTAACAATTGGAAAAAAAATGGTATGTAAATTTAAGTTGAAAAAAATATATTTAAAACTTGAAATTGTATTTAGACGTGAAAATACAGTTGATGTTTGTTAGTGAAAATTTTAAAATCCCCTAAATATGCTCAATCCAAAAGACATAAAAAAAAATTATGATGGTACTGTCTAGGCTAGTTTATCCACACCTTGACTATTTTATCAAGTACCCGTTATCTCCATCAACACAAGTGTTGGGTGACTCCGCGGCCTATGCAAATGGAAAAATATCACCTAATTAGTATTTTTTTACTTCCACTGGGACTTGAACTTGAGATGACAAAAGAAATTACAGAAGCAAACAGTTCTTTACCTAGATCTGCTTAAAGTAACCAGACAATTTTGGCACTAAGTAGTAAAGACGAAAGTAGATAATATGGAACATCCTCAGTTCAATGTGGAGTGTAAGGAAGGGAATCAAGAAAGTGGAGACTCTGCATACTTCCAGCTGTGACTTTAAATTGGCCCTTTGTTTTCTCCGAAAGCGAAAAAGAGAGCACGACCCAATCAAATTAATCTAACCTCATAAGGAGATGCATAACTGAAAATCATGGCCGCCCATGATACCTTTCCCCTAATGTAACTGCATAATTCTTTAAGAAATAAGCAACAAGTCCTAAATTATCATCACCTTCTCATCTAGATAAGTAATTAGTGAGGCTAGAACGATGCAAAATTGGGTTGAGAAATAGTAGATTTATTAGTGCAGCACGAATATCATTAGAAGTTTACAACAATCCATACTTGTTTACTTGCTCCAAGTTCCATGCTTTCCAATGGTCAGTGTAAAAACAACTGCTGGGCAGTAGTATCCTGTCGGATTCGTGCCTTGGTATTTTCTTCAGATTTTGTTTGATTGATGTGATCCATTACAGTTATTGATCTCCAAATAATAGTTGAATGCCCCATACAACAATATGCTCTCCCAAAAACAACAACATACCCAATGTAATCCCACAGGTGGAGTCTGGGGAGGGTAGAACAATATGTTGTCCCATATTCATTATATCATTTGTGGCACAGAAGTAAACTTGCTTATGCTATATTAGGTTGCTGAAATCGGGATCAACATATATCAAGTCTAGAGCCACATGTATGTCAGCTAGACATGCATGGGAGACATCTCCAGACACAAACTCATTAACAATCCCGTCAATCTCAACTGCACTGTAACCAGGTGTCTTCCTGAGCCCTCTGTCACCAATCATCCTCCTAATTTGACGTGCATCGTCACATTGTCGAGCTGCCAAATGTATATTTGATAACTGAACATAAGCAGAATCCTCTTCAGCTTCATTGCCATCTTCTACCAACAAAATCTCTTTGACAGCAAGTTCTGCAAGATTTACATTATTGTGATTTCGGCAACCACTCAACAACGCCCCCCAAACTGAGGCCCGCGGTTTCATTGGCATCCTTCTAATAAGCTCAAGTGCGTCATCCAATCGTCCAGCCCTGCATAACAAGTCCACTACACAACTGAAATGCTCATGTTCCGGTGCAACACCGTATAAAGATTCCATCTTTTCCAACAAAAACTCGCCTTCTTTCTGAAGCCCTGCATGTGCACATGCTGCTAACACTGCAAGAACGACAACGCCATCAGGCTTAAGCCCATCAACCACTTGCATTTTCTCCAAACAGCTTATTGCTAGCTCAGGACGACCATGAACAGCGAACCCTCGAATCATTGTTGCCCATGAATGCTTATTCCTTGTAGGCATGCTCTCGAAAACCTCAGAAGCCATTTGAATACACCCACACTTCGCATACATATCAACAAGAGCAGAGCCAATAAAAACATCAGATTCAACCCACTCACTCTTCATAACATGCTCATGAATCCATTTTCCTTGATCAAGTGCACCTAAATTAGCACACGCCGCGAGTGCTGTTGTCACACAGTACTCATCCGGACTAACTCCACGACCCATCATATCTTGAAAAATACTCAACGCTTCCTTGGCTTGTCCACATTGAAGATACCCACTCATAAGAACATTACATTGAATAACATCTATGTCAGTAATTTCATCGAACACTTTACGAGCATTACCCAACTCTTTGCAATTCATGTAAAACCGAATTAATGCAGTCTGCACATGTGCATTCGACACGGAAAATGAATTCTTGATTACCCAACTGTGTATTTGCTTGCCCTCCACTTCCAAATTACCATTAGCGCAAGCAATAAGGAGAAATGGAAATGTAAAACTATCAGGTACCACATCGTTATTATTTGTTTGTAACATTTGATTGAAGTAATGGAGGGATAATTCGGGTTGTGGGCTTAGAGAGTGGGCCTTAATAAGAGTGTTGTATAGGAATGTATTGGGTGTTTGAACTTGTGAAAATATTCGTGAGGCGTAGTTAAGGTTGCTGCTGCTGGAATTTGAGAGGGCACAAAAATCGAGGAGTTTGCTAATTGCGTAAGTGTTGCGGTGAAGACCGAGGGTTATGTAAATAGCGTGGATGGATTTGAGTTGGCGCATATTGGTGCAGTTTTCTGCCATGGACATGCACCATTTCCATATTTGGAAACTGTTGTTGGGTCGAACTTGGAGATGGATGTTGTTTAGATAGTTCATAAGCGGGCATTGTTAAGGAAGAAAATGTTCATGTTTTGACTAAAAAGAAGCAAATTGCTGCTTGCAGTAAACGAGTAATGAAAAGCTTAAAACTCAAACATAGGCTACCAACTAGGGCGTATGGCGCCAAAGAAGAAACTTACTTTGCCGTGGAGTGCTATCTTTTTTTTTTTTTTTTTTTTTTTTTTTTTTAATTCTTTTATGGGTATTCCAAACCTAGTAGCCCGACTAAGGGATGGAACGCTCTTTGTTGGAGTTTCTCCATTTATAGAGCCCGAACCAAAGAATTTGAGGCTCTAGTTAAGAGCAGAGGAATCTTATCCATCCCACCACCCTCGTTGGTAGTAGAGTGTTTTTTATTATACCTATATTTTTATTCAATTTTGATTTGACTAGTTCTGTGATTTTTACCGGTTCAGAAATGCATGGAGAATGCTGGATATTGCTTAATGGCATATGTGCATGCTCCCTTAACCCCCACTTCAGGTAGGGAGCACCATTTGCAAAGGGTAATCTTTTCACATGCATCTCTATTTTACTTTTGAAGGCTAAATTATTGTGTTCATGGACTACGTTTACTACATTTAGCATTGTCTAAAATGTTGTGCAAGTTTTCTAAGTTAATACAGAATTTACAGAATTTTATGGGCAACAAGGTTTTAAGAGGAAGCAATAGATATTAGAAAACTGCATTTGCAGGCAAAAGTGAGGAAATGTTAGTTTTGATCTCCAAATAAAGGGAGGTCATCAATATTTTGTAGTAAAGTGAGTAACATTCATCGATGATTCTCTGCAAATGCATCACACTTCAATCCAGAAGTTGCCTGGCCAAAATCTAACTACCCTAGAAGACTAAAAGTCTACAACCAAAAGAAAAGGTTAATGAAACAGCTCTTGGGAAGAAATATATTTTGGTTCTGCTTCCAGTAGCCTAGGAAGAAATATATTTTGGTTCTACTTCCAGTAGCGAGGTGTAGTGTTTCAAGACAGGATTTTCACCACTGATCAGTTGGAAGTGGAGTATCTATCATCCATTCTCTTCCAACTGTACATACACAGCCAGAGAAGAAAACACATTATTGCAAGGAGCCAAGGTGGTTGGTCGATTAGACTGATATAACTAAAGTGAACCATCAAACAAAGACTATATTTGGGGGGTTCTGAATTCCTGATTGATTCCAGGAAACCAAATGTAAAGATTGTGATTCTGGTTTGGCTTTTGCCTATTTGGTTCATACATCCAAAATCTCCCTGGGATCTTGTCTAAATTCATTAAAATTTCGTTCTCTCGAACAGAATCTGCAGTTCTTTTCCTAAACAGATACAAAATTTAACCAATGGCATAGTGTTAGTGCTTCAGGCATGCAAATGTAGCATCTAGCAGCATTGCATAATCAAGATAGATTCCACTCCCAAAAAAAAAAAATTGTATAGACTTGTGCTCATGAATGAAAAGACCAAGTAACATTACAACTGCCACTGTGAAAATAGCAGTTAAGAAAAATGTATCTAAGGATATTGGCAAGTTTACCAGCTTGAGACATGGAAAAAAAAAAATATACAGCTTCTTTTAAGAGGAGATGGTCTAATATACAGCTTCTTTCTTGAAGAGATGGTAGAATATACAACTTCTTTCCCAATGACATGGTGAATTCTACTAAGTTTTGGATGATGCAGGAACTACCACAACATGCATATCCGCGTTGTTTGGAGGCAATGCTAACCGAAGAGGATATAGATTCCCATTGATTTTGTTGCGCGAACAGACAGTAATATTCTCCAGCCCTGTAATTTCCTCCAACTTTTCAGTCAGTTCCTCTAGCCCATGCCCTTTGAAATGAAAAGAAGGCCCTTCCACTGCATCATTCGCATTTCCATTTTCATCTGCCACATGGTAATAGATCAACCGGCCTTCAGATTTCATCGGAGAAGCATCAGTTCCATCTCTTGACTGCAAATTCAATCATAACAATAATAAGAAAAACCACTTGTTATCTCATTTTTGCAGTATGATTAAAGAACACACTAGTTATTTTGAGAGAAAACTAACCTCACTCGCGGAATACGTAGGGGATATAAAATGAAAAGAAGAACTGGAATCAACGTCTAATCGTTCTGATTGTGTAATTTTTGGTGTTGGTTCGGGCAATTTCTCAACAATATCCACTTCCCATAAGATCCAATCGTGATGTCTATGAGGTATGTCATGTGTAATTGAATTTCGCCAAGGGGGTAAGCCACCATTAGCGCGTAAATAATTCCCATATCTTGTTTTAAGCTTCACAAGGAATCCATCTTTCATTGGTTCCCACTCAACTGAGGAATCCAACCTTTTAGGCAAACTCTGAACAACTTTCTGACCTGTGACACCAAGAAGGACTTGGTCATCTGTGGCTGTTAGATATTTGCCATAGCAACTCTTCAACCGGATAACATTTTCGACTTCTTCAGGGAATTCAATTGTCCATTTTGCACTCCTGGAAGTTCCATGGCGATCTTGATACACGGTTTCTTTATCGGGATCGGCTAATAAGAATTTATCATGGTGGCTTTTTAGCCTAACGGATTTGGCTTTCTGGAAGAATTCCATCCCAGAATTCTGCAATGATTTACAAAAAAATAATGCAAATTGCAATGATCAAACACCCTTTTTTTTTCAAAAAAAAAAAAAAAAACTAATTTTTTTGTTGTTGGTACAATCTTGAAATCAACCTGGATCATAGACTCTTTGAGTATTTAGAAAGAATAATCCATGTGGATGGACACGGGAAAAAGATTTGCAAATTTATGACGAAACTAACAATGGAAGCTAGGTGTGCTTTAGCGGTTATTAACGGCATGCCACATGTGAGAGAAAAAAATCAGTAATAGGTTGAAAGGAGTTTACCTTTGCATCTTGTGAAGGTCTCTCTCTCTCTTTTTTTTTTTTTTTTTTTTTACAATTTTTGTACATTGCATGCAAAAAATAGATGCTATTGAAATCACTCAAAAGCAACTGTTGGTATTATTATAACAAGTACAATTGACTTGAAAAATAGACAGGCGAAATTTTTGCACAATAGTTTAAAAGTTCCATTATATTATTATCCCTAGATATGTACATAATTTTTTTAATCCACTACCGTCACTTTAGAGTGTCCCGATTGATTTATGAGCTCTGACACGGCCACGTCGACTTCTTTATTGGTTTTGACTATTGATGATCTGTTTTTTAGCCGGTTTGAATATTGAAGATTCACTATAAATTTCAATTATAAATTACTATTTTTTTTTCAAAATTTTATTACACTGGGGCAGGGGACTGAGCTACTAGTTTCCTAGTTAATCAATATCGAACAAGAATAAAATTCCAGCCTTGCATGTTGACTTTACCGAATTGGTTGTTGACCAGTGCGTGGCCTAGTGGGTTGCTAGACCCCACATCACAGTGGAACCAAAAATAAAATGAAAATTCAAGTTTTATTAGAGCAAAAGCTTTAACGTTCTTTTCGTAAAATAACAGCTGATGGGGGGAAAGCCATAGATTTGTCATCGCTACTAGTAATTGGAAAAGAATTTAACTTTTATAGGATGCCATAAAGAATTTGTACAATATTGACGTATATTAGCCTATTGTAGCATGTTATTGGCGGCCTTATTTTTTCAGGGTACTAATTTCACTTATTTTGGATGGTTATCCGCAATTATATTTATTTACATTGACAATATATCGAAATTAAACTCATTAGGAAAAGATAGTACCTGCTTAACTGGTGCCTTCTTACACCTTCGGGATTGATAGTTTATGTCATTTGGGGATCCAGTATCAGGAGAAACCGTATAGTCATCGTCCACAGAATTAAAACTCGATGCAGACGATAAACAACTTGACATTGATTCACTAGTATCTGAAATAGTAATGTCCACAACGTCTACACCCCACATAATCCAATCTTGAGTAGATGTCCTGTTAGGAACATCATGAGTTATAGAATTTCTCCAAGGTGGTGTAGCTCCATTAGCCCTCAAATATTTCCCTTCACCTGTTCTAAGCTTCACATGGAATCCTTCTCGTATTGGCTCCCATTCAATTGATGCATCCGTATTCTTTGTTGGAACAGTTTGAAGAACCTTTTTACCAGTCATCCCCAGAAGAAATGGCTGTTCAGTTGCTGTTAAGTACAACCCATAACAGCTTTTTAGTCGAATTACGTTGCTTTTTTCTGCAACTAATTCGACTGTCCATCGCGCTCTGTGCGATGACCCGTTTTGGCTTTGTCGAACAATTTGTTCGTTTTCGTCAGCCACTAGGTATTTTCCGAGGTGGCTCTGAAGCCTTACTGCTTTAGCTCTTTCAAAAAATTCCATGCCATTCTACATTCATAGGTCAAAGGGAGCATCAGCTTAACCAGCCAAAGGAAAAAATGAGCTAAATTGAAGAAAACTTTGTAAAGATACAATCAATTCATTTTCCAATCCTCCATGTTAAACGATCGGATTATCACTCATTGTTTACTCGATTCAACATGTTAAATTCGGTGGCGAAGCTAGAATTTTGAGTTTATGAATTCTAAATTCCAAAATTATTTATATACTATATTAAGTCTATTTGTTAACACAAATACATGGTCTGTGCCAAAACTGTTGGCTGTAATCGTGCTCCGCACCAATCAAATATTCGGTTAAAATGAGTGAAGGCAATGTAATAAGCGGGTCAAAATACAACCTAATCCCAAACATACAATCAAACTTGGATAGCAAAAATCATATAAATTTCAAAGAACTTAAGCTTATAATTTAAGAAAAATACATTAATTTTCACCTTTATCTTTCTAACATAAAAATTAAAAAAATGAAAAATTGTATTATGATCCATCTTTTGAATAATCCTCATTCAACCCATTTTGACTCAAGCAAACTTTAGGTAATTGGCTTATACACATTATTGATTTTGACTCGTTTTCATCCACTCAAATTTTTAATCCCACCCATCCATTTGCGACCTCTAAAATCTTACTGTCTTACCTGTCCTGAACTTGAATGTGAAGAACAATCAGATTCAATTGATGGCCAGCTTGGAATTGACGAAACAGAGCGATGAGTGCATTCATCATCTCCAAAAGAAGAGAAGCTCGACAGAGTTGAAGGATAACTCTTTAAAGATTCAGAATCTAACACATCCACATCAATCACATCCACATCCCATAACACCCAATCTTGTGTTGCAGTTCTATTAGGTAAATCATGAGTTATAGAGTTTCTCCAAGGGGGTGTTGCCCCATTTGCCCTCAGAAATTTGCCTCCCCTTGTCCTTAACTTCACTTGGTATCCTTCTTTTATAGGCTCCCACTCAATTGAACCGTCCGTTGCAGTAGCTGCTAATGCTTGGAGTACCTTTTTACCCGTCATGCCAAGAAGGAAAGCATCGTCAGAAGCCGAGAGGTATTTGTTATGGCAACTTTTGAGACGTATGAGGTGAGGATTGCCTTGGACCAATTCGACTATCCAACGTGCCTTTTTTGATGAACCGTTACGGCTTTGTCGGACGGTTTGTTCGTCATCATCGGCGACAATGTACTTGCCAAGATGACCTTTGAGCCTGACAACTTTAGCTTTGTTGAAGAACTCCATTGTCTATTAACTTTTTTTCTTTCTGTATTGTAAAGCAATTGTTTGTTTGGTAGTCTTTGGTTCTTATGGTCATTTGATTTAAAGGACTCTGCTCTCTAATATTGAAAATAATATACTATTCAACTCGTTCAAATCGACGACTTTGAGGGTTGACTTCAGAAATTGATTTTTTGGAAGCCTGGGGCGGGACACATGTTTCCTTGACCTCATATATATTTGACATTTCAACTTTAGAACACAACGATTGGGCTAGTTGTTGCGGCATATAATAAATGGAAAAAAATAGGAAGAAACAAAATTCTATATGCCGTTTAGTTGAAAGTTTTGGAAGACCAAATCAACGTTGCGGAATTATAGGGTCACAAGGTCCGCAACTAGACGTTGGCTTGTAGAAAAGACAAAACTTGAACTTCTTATTAACTTTCAGAAGACTTACGGATGGAAACTACCTCATAATTGTCATTTTATAATTGAAAGTACAAGGACTAAATTAGAGATACAAATTACTTTCGAGCTTTTCTATTATTTCAGTGAGGCCTGTTAGGTTTGAAGTTATATGGTGAATCCAAAGTCGATCGTCAATGAACCTAGAGTCCTCCTTTCAGCTTGGACTTGTTATACGTATGTTTTATAAGGTCTACACAGGGGTTTAATAGATGATAGTCCTAGATTGGATTTTTAAATTACTTCTAATGGTATTAATCCCAAATTGTGTTACATATTTTTACTTGCATCTATCACCATGTGCTTCTTTCGTTCAACATGGCCAATGGAGTTGCGCTAGGTTCTTTCTAGCTAAATTCAGCTTATTAAATTACTAACTCTATTTTAATTTGGTTCATGCTCAATTTTTCATGTGAATGCATTTTATTCCAAAAATCACAACCGGTGCTACGTTATTAGAAATTCAGATTTTGTTTTTGAAAAACACTTCTGCCGGAATAAATTCAGCTTATTAAATTACTAACTCTATTTAATTTGGTTCATGCTCAATTTTTCATGTGAATGCATTTTATTCCAAAAATCACAACCGGTGCTACGTTATTAGAAATTCAGATTTTGTTTTTGAAAAACAATTCCGCCGGAAACAGTCCCTCTACCTTTCAAGGTAGGGGTAAGGTCTGCATACACTGTATCCTCTTGTGCCCTACTTTGTGCGATTTCAGGGGATATGTTGTTGTTGCTGAGAAACAATTTTCAGAAAAATTAGAAAAGTATAATTCAAATTTGCAGAATAAGTTTCAAGCTAAGTTTCCATAACAGTCTCAGACTCCAACAAAATGTAACTTTCGAATTAACACGTTTACCTTTCCGTTTCCAGTCAAATACTTAAGCTTTTTTGTTTCCACACGGCAAATCAGTTCGTAATTAGTATCAAATACTAGCCACGTAGAAATCTATTTTCTCTTTTTTTTTTTTTTAAATAAAAATAAAAGTAAAACTACGTTCTCAAGCACACCAAAGAATTAATTACTCAATAAATAGATTGATTAATTGATTTGGAAAATGGACATTAGCAATATAACATGCTAAATGTACGTATGCTTGACACCTAGATTCACTGTTTACTGCACATTTACCAAACTTCCTTAAGAGACGGATTTCAAAAAATATTTACTTGGTCTAGCTTCATATAATCCTAACTAATTCAAACTGTGTTTTTGTATTGATCTATTCAGATAAAAGATACATAATACCAAATTTGAAAGTTAAACAGACTCGTCTCGTCTATTCTGAAAAAAAATGACAGTGAAAAGCGGGAAGAGTCGGGTTGCTTGCGCTGCGTGCAAGTATCAAAGAAGAAAATGCACTCCACAGTGTGTTTTAGCTTCTTATTTCCCAGCAGATCAGCCGAAAAAGTTCCAAAACGCGCATCGTCTCTTCGGGGTACGCAACATCATGAAAATTTTGGAGCAATTGGAGGATGAAGATCAAAAAGCTGATGCCATGAAATCTATAATTTTCGAATCTGATATGAGGGAAAAGTTTCCTATCTATGGTTGTGTGGAGTGTATTTCTTATCTTCGCCAACAGTTGCAGCTTGCCTTACAAGAACTTCAGTATGTATACACTCAGCTTGATATCTATAGACAACAAAATTTAGCACTAATTTCTTCTAGTGAAAATTCTGTTGGCAATGGGATGTTCATGGTCCCATTCTTCTCTAGTACTGAAGGTGAGTCCAGTACTGAAGGAATCACATATCCTGATTTTGATATGTCAAATGAGCTTAGTAGTCAACTGTCTGCTTAAGCCTAACTAGTGTCAATTTTGTGACAAGTCACAGTTGTTTCTTCCTTTTCTTTTAAAGTTATCTATTGTTTTCTTTAATTAATGTTTATGGATATTCAATTTGTTAAACTATGAGTATGAAAGACTCAGATTTAGACCTCTGAACAAACTTGACTCATTCAGTATTTTGCTAATGTTTCTGTTTCTTTTCTTAATTCCTAAAGTACATGGAGATACGCATTGCCTGTGTTTACCACCAACTTGAATCTGTTTTCTTATCTTAATTTGAAAAAAATTCAAATTAAGACCTCTGAACAAATTTGACTCATTCAGTATTTTGCTAATGTTTCTGTTTCTTTTCTTAATTCCTAAAGTACATGGAGACTTGATTCTTAATTCTTAGTTCTTAATTCCTATGAGTATGAAAGACTCAGATTTAGACCTCTGAACAAACTTGACTCATTCAGTATTTTGCTAATGTTTCTGTTTCTTTTCTTAATTCCTAAAGTACATGGAGACTTGATTCTTAATTCTTAGTTCTTAATTCCTGTGAGTATGAAAGACTCAGATTTAGACCTCTGAACAAACTTGACTCATTCAGTATTTTGCTAATGTTTCTGTTTCTTTTCTTAATTCCTAAAGTACATGGAGATACGCATTGCCTGTGTTTACCACCCACTTGAATCTGTTTTCTTATCTTAATTTGAAAAAAATTCAAATGTAAGTCTTTAGGGTAAAAGAAGATCCAATTGTGCACTCCTAGGGACTTGGAACAGTTAGCTCAAAGAACAAAGAAAAAAAAAGCTACTCTTTAGACATTTTTTTAAATATCTTTGTTTTCTTTTTTCTATTGGAAAAGATGTATCTTCTCAAAATAAAAAAATTATAATAATATATAATGACATTAACATAAATTTTTCTACTAAAAGGGTCAATCAATTTATTGAAGCAAAATTTTCAGATTGGTTGCAAAGATTGAATTTTCGTACATCGCAAAACTGGTTTACGAAAACGATTTAGTAAAAAATTCTGATAAATTTTGGTGAAAAATTAACTATAAGAGACTATACTACGAACACAGCCACATTTACGTTGAATTAGAGAAATAACTTTCTCATCCATATTTAATTCTTAATGCATATAATTACAAACACAGCCAACCATATGACAAGAATTAATATTTCAAAATATCTACAGCTGAAACAACAAATATTACTTACTTTCAAGCATACAAGAGTTAAGATCACATAGTGCCTCTATAAGTCATCCGATTTACAATTCTAGCTGCATCGTTCACTCTATTTGCTCTTTCATAAATGCCAGCAACAACTAGATGCAACTCTTTCTTGTTAACATTAGGATTGGTGTCCAGTTTCTCATACAATGTCTCGACCATCTCGTAATTCCTTCTAGCACCATAAAGACTTAGCATTTGAAAGTGAACTTCATCCGAGAAAACGCATCCCTCTTCTTGCATCTCTTTATATACCATGTCTGCCTTTTCAAACTCCTGCAACTTCCCATAAGCATTAAGGACTAAAGCAATCACATTAGAATTAGGAAAATATCCTGCTCCCTTCATCTTCTCGAATACCTCTATGAGATTAGTGTACTTCCTATTTCTGGAATATAACTCTATCATACACTCAAAAACTGCAATATCCTTCAACTCTCCAGCATCAAAAGCTTGTCTGAACACCCATGTAGCTTCCTCTATTCGTCCAGATCTGGCAAGAATCGCTATTGCAGTTTCTCTAGGAATATTGTCGGGGCGCTTCAACTCATGCAACAAACGTTTAGCATGCGCAACCAAACCAGCTCTCTCGTATGCTACAATCATCGTCTGATATAGAACCTGATCAATTTCAACTCCAGAACTCCTAAGCTTCTGGAATAAAATAGCTGCTCGATCTAATTTTCCCACTTTACCCCATATAGATATTATGGTCGAGTAGGTAATGGCATTGGGCTCAATTCCTATGTTCTGCATTTCTTGAATCAGATTGTTAGCTTTCTCATGCTCCAATGTCTTCCCATAAATCTTAATCATTGTGTTGTAAGTCACAACATTTTGTTCAATACTTTTCCTCTGCATCAATCGAAACAAATGTATAGCTTCCCCGAAAAGCTCAGCCTCACCATAAACCCTCAAAAGAGTATTGTAGCTGACAACATTTGGTTCAATTCCCATTTTCCTCATACTCCAAAACAATCTATCTGCCTCTTTTGCCATATCAAGCTGTCCATAAACATCAATCATTATATTACAAGTTGTGAGATCAAGAGGGCACTTCACCTCATTCATCTCGGAGAAAACCGATAGCGCCTCCAGAAACTTTTGGTTCTCAACATACATAGTCAAGAGCGTCGAGTAACTTACTGTATCCGGCATAACGCCCACTGACCTCATCTCTTTGACTAACAATCTCGCTTCGCGAAAAAGCTTTGCTTTTCCAAACACATTAATCATGGTATTATAAGCAACAAGATCAGGAGTAATCCCTGAGCTTTTCAGTCTAGAAAAAATCGAAATCGCCTTAGAATAATCACACAGCTTTCTTGACAATTCGATCAAATTACTATACAAAACAAGATCACCACTAACATGATCCTGTTCCATCTTTTGAAGCCAAGATAAAGCATCATCAAACAACCCCTCTTTACCAAAATGGGTAATAAGAGTGGAATAAGTGTACCTATCAGGTGACAAAGCTCTTTGACGCATTTCATCAAACAGTCCATATGCAAGACCCCACTGCTTCGCACGTAATACATTACGCAAAGCAACATTGTACGCAAACACAGAGGGAGTATAAAGCGCCACTTCATTAATCCAATCAAGCAAAGCTAACGAGCGTTGCCAGTCAGACTCACGTGAAAGAAGCGTGACCATGAACCGCATTGAAAGATTTCGGTTTTTATAAGGCGACATTAACGCAAACAGTTCGTGTTCATTAGTTGTCTGTCCAATTGATGACAATAAATCATCCATGTCAACGCTGTGGTCCAAGTACGTATTTGACTGCTGTTTTCGCCGGTACGGTCGATGGT
This sequence comes from Lycium ferocissimum, assembly GCF_029784015.1. NCBI lineage: Eukaryota > Viridiplantae > Streptophyta > Magnoliopsida > Solanales > Solanaceae > Lycium > Lycium ferocissimum. Next base: position 69,063,088 of record NC_081343.1, read on the forward strand.
TAGAAGACGAAAATGGCGGCGTTTTAAGTGTTGTTTTTCTCCAGACATCTTTTGTTGATGACGTGGCGGAGAGTGAAAAGACAATGAAATGGTTTCGGAGTGGCTTATGTTTAGTGTAGTGTACGAGGATAGTGATTCGATGTTGTTGAGAAAATGGAGATAATGGAATGCAGAAATTGGAAGCAGAAGTTGAGAGCAAAAGCGTGGACATAGTACCGTTCAAGGGGGAACATGGGTCCAAACCATTAATCTCACTTTTGCTTCATATTCATACGTTTTATCCGGCTTAAAATATCAATGCCATTAACCATAACATATGTGTCAAAATAGAATTGCCTTTGATAATAAATATTTTATCCTTAAATAAAAAAATTCAGCACAAACTCAAATTAATCAGATGTCAAATCAAAATAACTACATAACGTGTGCTCTGAGGCCATTTGATTGGTGGAATAAGTATAATAATCACGGGATAAAATGTGAAATTATTTTATTAGCATTTAGTTATGTGTATTAATTAATCCCGTGATTATTTTATCTCAATACTCGTACTAAAATGATAGAATTAGCTATTCATATAGAGTGTGGGATAACTAATCTCATAGGATATTCCAAACCTTAGAATATCCTTATCCATCCCATCCCCCTAACCAAACGACCTTTTAAGGAAAAAATGGGAATTTTCTTTTTAATAACAAAGGTACCCAAAGCACCTTGCACGATCATTACTTCACCAAATAATATCTCCAATTTTCTCACAAGACTGTACAAACGAGAGATTTATATTTGTTTCTATTGATATTTTAACATTGATCTCCCATTAGTTTAGAACAAAAAGAATCCACATCGTCCTTTTTATAAAATAAAAATAAATAATAAGTTATATGTCCTGCTCAATAATTTCTTTGCATGTCCCAGGTTACTTTGGACCTATGGTATCAAAAGCATGGCAGCATGTGTATGAAATATTACCACAGAATAAATCCGCATTCATGATTCAACAGACAAACATCTCATTTGCATTAAAAATTCATTTTCCAACTAAAAACGAAAAAGTTAAGAAAATATATCCAATTGAAATTAAAATGGCTAGATGATTTGATCACTTTATATAACCTATCTTTTATGAACAATTTGTTAATCTGGTATGAGTCTGTCTAAATGAACACTTTTATGAACAATTTTTATTAATCTGGTATGAGTCTGCCTATCTACCATTCTCCACTTAAATATTAGATTTTTCTCTATAGTAAGGTTCGAATTCATAACGCGCGCTTAATTCACACATCACATTGCGCTCTTACTATTAGACCAGAACGTTAGGGGCTAGAAAGAGATTGAGACTCGAGAACGAGCAATTATTTCAACCATCTAAGATTAAGGGACAAATACAAGTAAAGCGAATCGTAACTCAAGAACGGAGCTTGTTAACATGAACACAATTTGTTAGAAATATATTCTCATTCCGACGGTACGTCAGTCTTATCAAGTATCAACATCAACCAACATACATCCTGATTATATTGAAGTGTAAACGCTATGTTTTTCTCGATATTTTCAATTGCTTTAGTTTTAGTTGGCTTCAAAATCATTCTTAACTTGATAAATGAAGTGGACTTTCGTTCATGAATGCTCATTGCTAATGTATTCTCTTGCGTATGTTCATTTCATACGACGAACATGACCGAAAATCCTTAATGAACGTGTAGAATCAGCTTTTCAGCAAATTCTACGAGGCTAAAGTGTGTTTTCAGAGGGTAATTGCGATTAGCTTAATTATGCTATTGGGAAGAATGGATGTTTTTATTATAAATAGTTACTAAATAATGATTAAAATTAGTAGGCAATCACATTCTCTCCTACTCAATATCCAACTAGTGTACTTGTCCGCGCTTCGCGCGGTTATGAGAAAAAAGCTGAAATATAGTTGAATATTAATGTCATTAATTACTTTTATAAAAGGGCTATTTTTTATTAATCACACATATTTCATAAGTTTCATAAAATAAATTTACGATTAGGCTAAATATCACATAACTTATATAAGAAATCAAAATATGTGAACCTGAAAAAGTAAAATGGTAAAAGTAAATATAACGAAAAAGAAAAAGATAGTAATGTTAAAATTATCCGAATGTAAACTTGAGATGTGATCATCTTTTTCTTCTTCCTTAAACTTGAGATGTGATCATCTTTTTCTTCTTCCTTTCTGGCCCTTTTCTTAATTATATTTTTAGTATGATTTCTTGACACTTATTTTTACAAGATTGACAGTTTTAATCTCTCTAAATAAAATAAAAAATAAAAGAAGGAAATAAAAAGAAATATAGAAAATGAAAAGAAAAAACTCAATGAAATAACCTATCTTTTATGAACAATTTGTTATTCGAAGTCGTTCATCGAGTTACTTAATTTTTCGCATCAATTTATATGTTCCTACTTCTTCCTCCTCTTTGCTAACTTCATCCCCTTTTACTTTCTTGTTTTCTTCTGTTCACCAACCTAAAGGAATGTCATATCAAGATCACTAAAAAAATAAAAAAATAATTATTAAAATTAGGAAACAAAGGATGGTAAGAAAGAAAATGCATTTAAAAATAAAAACTAAAAGAAAGCAAAAGAGAGAAATAGCTACGTGGGAGAGGATTGGAACAGAAGGAGGTAATTAAAGGTGCAAGAAAAGAAAAAATTGGCGTGGATACCCAAATCTCCTAGTTTTGCTTGGCTTCTACTCCCTCCAGTTCAAAAAAAGTGTTCATTTAGTCACTTGCATATCCTTTAAGAAAATACTAACTCTTAGGCAAAAATAGGTAATTTGACTAATATGCTCTGATCAAATAGGTATTGAGATTTGGTCACTTAATACTTAATAAAGACAAATCTGGAAAAGTAAGGTTAATTCTTTCTTGATGAGTGAACACTCTTTTTGTATACAAAAACATTAAAGAGTATACATATTTTGCATTCCAAATGAATACTACATTAATTCGTAAGAAATGGAGTAAAGAGTGGAAAGAAAGAGTAATTAACAAGATTAATAATGTGATAGTTGGATTTGTTTGTAACGTAATATATAGGAATAATATTTGCACATTATTACACAAAATAATGAACATTAATCATAGGAAATGAAAAGAAAATCAAAAAATTAGAGTTATTACGACAATTATTCTTATAATAATAAGTTAAATGGAGTAGGAAGTAGGTCATTATAATTTTCTCATTCAACGTGATGAAGAACCAAAAAAGGGAAAACAAATTTTCAAAAAATAGTGTCACCATATCAAACACTTCTATATAACGACAAAGTATGTAACACATATTGCAAATACAAAATACAAAAATATAGTCGATCAGAAGAAGGGAAAAGAAATAAAAGAGTAACATGCATTTGCAACAGACCTCATTTGATTCAGCCCTCCATGGCTCCATTGCATGAAAGCATACAGTAACTATGATCCTTATAAACCCCTGGATTTAAAATAATTATGACAACTGCCAGGACTCGGGAATTCATGAAAATATATAGACGTTGTGAAATAGAAATTCATAACACAAAAAGGGAGGAAAACAAATGTGGAAGAAATTCTCTACAAAATCCTGCTGTTTAATTTGTTCAATTAACGCTGCACAAGAAGCTTAGAGTAAGTCATTACATTGGATTAAGCGCTATTTCACAATTTTACTAAAAAAAATAGCCCATGTACGCTATGCTCTATAACAGAATATGTACGGCAATCTCTTTGCTTCTCACCAAACCTGCAAACTACCACACATAATTAATTAAATCGAGTAGACAAAGCAACAATTGTAAGTTAAGAAGATACTCACCCTTAGGTGGAAGAGCTCTGGCAGGGAATCTCCGGGGACGATTTGACAACAATCAGGAAAAGTTGGCTTTTATTCTGATGAAGGAATAGAACGTGGCCTGTTAGTTTCTTTCATTATAATGACCGACTGTTATTCATTCTTATTAATCAATTAACCGTTAACGTTGTAACTCTAAATTACTTTCATAAGTTTTTAATTAGAGACGTGACTTTTTGGTTTAAAATTCCTGTCATATTAAATTGAGTAAGCCCTTTCAGTTGTCCATTATTGAGCCAATAGTTAAGAGATAATTAGAGTTTATTTATTATTTTATAATTAGAGAATAGGCCAAAAAAAGGAGAAAAAAGATAAATGGTTTTCTAGGTCATAGAGAGGTGCCACATCATGTTGTCTATGCCTAGCTTTATATTATATATAGATTGTTGTAACATCAACAGTCATTCTTTTGTGCGGATTTGTCACGACCCAACTAGGGGCCGCGACGAGTACCCGATACTTGTACCGGGCACCCCCTTGTCATATGTCTTATTCCTGTTACTAAGTGGGCCGTATGAACACTAGCATTTTTTTTTCTTAACAACATCGATAATGGCATACATGTAAACGAGTAGTGATCAACTGTACTAACATATTACACGGCGACAAGGACAACTAGGCTATAAAACATCTAATGCATATATCTCGTTTCTACGAGCCTCTAACAAGATACATGTAATTACAAGTAACTGACTTTGCTGTGTCCAAACGTATATACATAAAAGTAGTACCCAAAATAGAAGCTCCGGAACAATTGGAGCGCCTCTCGGTGTCTGAAAAAAAGCTCACTAGAGTCGAACCCGTCAACTTTGTCTACTGCGTGGCACGAGACGCGACCCCCGAAGCAAAGGGGGTCGGTACGTTGCATGTACCGAGTATGTAAGCCATGAAAATAATACAATGAAGCATGTAACATATGAGCAATAACAACATGTGGGACCCAAGATCATATAACGATATAAAAGGATAATCTGTACCTGTAAGTGCCTCTCAGGCGGATGTCATGCTTGCTTATTATAAATATATTATTTTTTTTCAAAACATTTCTTGTCATATACATGTGAAAATAGAACAAGTCATAGCGCCGAAGTACGTCGGCTCGCCCACATATGTCCCGCGTCCGGGCATCCTGCGTCCGGGATGGAATTACGCCGGTGACCGACTGTGGCAATGCGTCTATAGCGCAACATGTGTCCCTTCCCCAAATCTCCTCATTTTCATATACATATCATATACATGTCATGTACATATCACATAAGCAGCATGCATAAGAACCCAAAGAAAGTCATGTGTCTGTCGGGGTGACGTAAGGTCGGTAGCCCCCGACTACCTTATGGAATAACCACGGTCGCTTCGTCCCACCTTGAAGGAACAATCATTATAAGGCGAGACCATCAATGAATAGCAACACCACGAGAAAAACATAAAATAAAATTATAAGGCTTCTATGAAAGAAGTAATGGAAACCGATAAGCACGTACATCGAGACTCGAGTAACGAACATAAAAACATGGTCATTATGTCCCATTGGGTCATCCACGGAGATGTCTGGGCATTTCGATTTCATTTACAAAGGTTTCGGACGTTTGAACATTACTTTACCTTACAGCACAAGTTATGGATTCAATTCTATTGAATGAAAAAGGAACAAATTTAGGTGTCGTTTCCGATGGGTAGGACTTTTCTCGGGGGTCGGATTTCGACCTATAATAACTAGGACATGCCAAGGGAAGGAGAGGTGGACTTCACATACCTTTTCCGCTTTGCACACGTCTCAAACTCAAGCTCCAAGTTCGCCAAAATCTACAATTTGGTCACAATTACCAAATGTTAACCTTAACCAATACTTGTTTATAAACAAAATTTGAAGCACTCTCCCCTATACATATAACATCCCGAGAATTCGACTCGGCCATATTATCACTCAACAAATCCGAGAATGAAGCTCGGCCAAATCGTCAACCAACAATACCAACAAGCCACTTATATTTAATTCAACTCAATTCAATTCTTGTCGATGCAATTCAATACAATTCCATACGATTCAATATAACTTAATACAATTTAATTCACATGATATTCCAACAATACCATCAATATACTACTTACCCATATCCTCCAATTTGTGAAACAACAACAACATTTTTTCCTTCTTTCAAATTCAATCACAACAACCCAATTTTCATTCCTCCAAACCATTAAATTTTTTTCTTCTAACATCATAGAACCTACCATAACAACAATTTCCATTCTAAATAAAACCAATTCATCACACCTTACCACTACCTACCATTCGGCCAACCCCCCCCCCCCCCCCCATATGCATGCTTTTCATGAATTTCCATATTTTCCATACACTACAACAACCAACACAACACAACACAACATAACACATACAACACTACACACACACTCACCCACTTCCATCACATGAATTTCATCCATTTTCATGCACACAACATACTCAAACATCCATAACACAATAGAAAAGAATTAAACCTTACCTTTTTCCTCACTTCTTCACTTGACTCCAATTAACAACTTGTATGAATATGTGTTTTTCTTGCTCCACAAGTCACTTCGCCTTACCAAGAACTCTTCAAGGGATTGTTTGGCTATGAAGAACAAGTTGAGAATTCTCTCTTTTTTTTTTTTTTTTCCTCTCGGTTTTGCTCAAGGCCGAATGGCCATTTTTTTTCTCCTCTCTTTTCTTGCTTTCTTGTCCCTTGAAAACTCTAGGGAAATAAGATGAATTAGTCATCTTTCCCCATATATATATATATATAGTTCCTTCCAATGATAATTGAACATTTTTCCCCTAGTTTGGCTTGATTCCATTTGGCCAAATATTGCAAGTGGGGCCCACGGCCAAGTGGCCTCTTTCTTGAAAATTCTAGCAAATTTCCTCTATTTCATGAAAAACATTTCCCTTAGTTCCAAATTCGCCCCTAGCCTTTCTCCGTATTTCCATGAGTCGTTTTGCAAGTTTACCTTTTTATCCCTGGCCTTTCTTAATATTCCAACTTTAACATTTTCCATAAGCAACTTGTGTCACTTGCCTTGACTTACCCGAGGGTACAGAATACGGAATGTAACAGGATTGCCCTTCAAAGGCACTGGTCTTTAATTTTTGCCCTTCGCTTAATACCTGAGGTTCTAGGTTCGAACCCCAGCTCAATAAAAAAAAAAAAAAAGAATTTCACAAGGCAGGTTTGTAGCAAAGTTGGGCCTTAAGGCAAACTTTTACCCAAAATTAGGCCTATTCGGGCAAAAGTTAGGCCTTAAGGCAGAGGTTTAAAAAATTCCAACTAAGTTAAAAAAAAAAATTGCCTAAAGACAGAAGCAAACTCTGCCTTGCGAATCCAAACTCTACCTTACGTTTTTTTAAAAAAAAAAAATTGACTGAGTGAGGATTTGAACTCAAAACCAAAGAATTTTTAGCGAAGGATAAAAATTAAAGACCAGTGCCTTTGAAGGTAATCGTGCAAATGACCCATCAACAATTACAAAATCTAACTACAATAGATTCGTAATTACGCAGTATGGGCCGGCATTGGGGCCAATTTGATTCAGTATAGTAACGGGTCATTTGCACTTTTGTCCCTATTTTGTGTTGATCTTTAATTTTTGTCCTCAAATGCTCTGGTTTTAATTTTTCCAATCAAAATCAAATTTATATCTAAAGGGGCAAAAGTTACGTATCATAATATTCACAAGTTATGCAGTACTTTTAAAGAACTTACGCTCGATAGGCATAAGTTCGAATTTTGAAGTACAAAAATAAAAGCTGAAGGACAACTGTGCAATTACTTCTATAGTAACAAAACAAGAGTGCACCATAAATTTCCAACTTACAAACAAAAATAGCAAAAATGATACTCTCCGTATTACTCAAAGAAGCTAACACGTCACAAGTCATCAAACGATTCCCCTTCTCAGGGGTTGGAAACCGTGAACCGTATACACTTCAAACACGCAAAACCAAACCTATATGAAAAATTAAAATAAATTTAACTTAATTATACGCATTTCAGTATAATTTTTTCCAGATTATCAACTTCACTCATTATAGACATCTAATTATTTTTGGGTGAAAATCATTTACATCCCTCAACTTTGCTTTAAAAATTAAACTCCCCTCAATTGTGAATAATAGACATTCTTTCCCCCTTATCTAATGCAATGACTATTTTATCCTTGACATTTTAAATCCTCCATCTATATAGTACATTTTTATATTATATATAATATTTTTTATATATTAATTAATCCCATGATTATTTTATCTTATAACTTGAACTAAAATGATAGAATTAGCTATCCATATAGAGTGTGGGATAACTAATCACATGGGTTATTCCAACCCCTAGAATATCCTTATTTATCTCAATCCCACTAACCAAACGACCCTTTAACAAAAAAACATGAGGATTTTCTTTTTAATAACAAAGGTACCCAACACACCTTGCACGATCATTACTTCACCAAATATTATCTCCAAATTTCTCACAAGACTGTACAAATGAGAGAATTATTGTTGTCTTCATTGGAATTTTAACATTGATCTCCCATTATTTTAAAACAAAATATAATAAATTTCATCCTTTTTTATAAAATAAAAATAAATATTTAAGTTATATGTCCTACTCTGTAATTTTTTGCATTAAAAATTCATATCCAACAAAAAACAAAAAAGTTCAGAACAATTGAAATTAAAATGACTAGATGACTTGATCACTTTAATGTAGTATATAACAACTGATACTGAATACCGAGCCGGCCCTTCTATCCTTCTCCACTTAAATACTTCACATTTCTGTCTAGAGTAAGGTTCGAATTCACCACATGCGCCTAATCTACACATCATGTTGCACTCTTACTATTAGACCAAAACGCTAGGAGCTAGAAAGAGATTGAGACTCGAGAAGGAGCAATTATTTCAATCATCTAAGATTAAGGGACAAATACAAGTAAAACGAATCGTAACTGAAGAACGGAGGTCGTTAACATGAACACAATTTGTTAGAAATATATTCTCATTCCAATGGTGACGTCAGTCTTATCAACGTCAACCAACATACATCCGAGTTAATTCCTCAAATGGTCATTGAAGTTGTAGCAAAATCCCACTAAAGTAACTTATGATTTTTTTCGGACAATAAGGTCATCAAACTATATATTAGTTTCCAATAAAGTAACAATTAACAGAAAGTTAAACAAGTTAACGGATATTTACATCCATCTTTTTAGGATCCAATTAGTTGACCCATTTGACCTCTTTTAGCAACTGAAATAAAAATTGCCAAAACCCATTTGACTTATATATTCTATTCCATCAATTAGAAGAGAGAAAAGAAGCGCATATTTTTTGGGTCCGTAGCGGACCAAGAAAACGATAAATGCTTCCAGCTTTTTGACGATTAATTTATTTTTATCGTAAATTCGGACACAGAATATCTAGGCTTTTAAAAAATAATATTTACATATTTAGAAACCCAATAAAAGTACAATAAGTGACAAAAATGGACAATTCGAAATATTTAAAACAGATATAAAAAATTTATGGCTAAAGAAAGACTTGTTGGAATTTCAAAATCCGAAAGGTATCATATAAATTGGGATATACTTCCTCCATCCATCATTAGCATAATCTTTGTTTATCATAAAATCATCCAAAGCACGATCTCTGTTCATTGACATTTCAATACACATGAACAAAATATGCATAGATATGAGTAAAAGATGCTTGATAAGCAACTTCACTGGACTAAATATTGCTTATTAAGCAACACTAGCAACTCATATAAGTTGATAAAGATATATATGAGCACCAGTTTTAACATAAGAAGTCACAAAAATTGTGTCTAAATAAGTGTTTCACATGACTAACATCATTAGCCGTAAATTCACTCCCTCTGTCCATCATTAGCCGTAAATTTTTTATATAAATTTTAAATATTTCGAATTGTCCATTTTTGTCACTTATTGTACTTTTATTGGGTTTCTAAATATGTAAATATTATTTTTTAAAAGCCTAGATATTCTGTGTCCGAATTTACGATAAAAATAAATTAATCGTCAAAAAGCTGGAAGCATTTATCGTTTTCTTGGTCTGCTTACGGCCCCAAAAAATATGTGCTCCTCTTCTCTCTTCTAATTGTGGAATAGAATATATAAGTCAAATGGGTTTTGGCAATTTTTATTTCAGTTGCTAAAAGAGGTCAAATGGGTCAACTAGTTGATCCTAGAAAAATGGATGTAAACACCCGTTAACTTCTTTAACTTTCTGTTAGTTATTACTTTATTGGAAACTAATATATAGTTTAATGATTTTATTATTCAAAAAAAATCATAAATTATTTTAGTGAGATTTTACTACAACTTCAATGACCATTTGAGAAATTAACTCACAAACATCCTGATTATATTGAAGTGTACGCTGTGTTTTTCTCGAGATTTTCAATTGCTTTAGTTTTGGTTGGCTTCAAAATCATTACCAATTGGTAAATAAAGTGGACTTTCGTTCATGAGTACTCATTGCTGATGTGTTCTCTTGCGTACGTTCATTTCATATGACGAACATGACCGACAATCCTTATTGAACGTGTAGCTTTTCAGCAAATTCTACGAGGCCAAAGTTTGTTTTCAGAGGGTAATTGCAATTAGCTTAATAATGCTATTGGGAAGACTGGATGTTTTTATTATAACCAATTACTATATAATGATTAAAACTAGTCAGGCACTAACATTCTCTCCTCCTGAATATCCAATTGTTGTGACATCAACAATTAGAAAATCTAACTACAATAGATTCGTAATTACGCAGTATGGGCCGTCACTGGAGCCACTTTGGTTCGGGCAATTTGCACGATTGCCCTTATTCGGGGGTGGTCTCTTAATTTTGCCCCTCAAATTGCTGGTCTTTAATTTTTGTCCCTTGCCTAAAAATTTATGGGTTTCGGTTTGAACTCTCGCTCAGTCAAAAATTAAAAAATAAAAATATCGCAAGGTAGAATTTCTTTGCAAAACTCTACCTTAAGGCAGAATTTGCCTGCAAAACTCTACCCTAAGGCAGAATTTGTCTGCAAAACTCTCCTTAAGGCAGAGTTTGCTACCTTATAACGCAGAGTTTGAATCCAAAACTTTGCCTTGCGATTTTTATTTTTTAAAATTTTTGACTAAGCGAGGTTCAAACCCGGAACCTATGATTTTTTCGATGAAGGGCAAAAATTAAAGACCAACAATTTGAGGGGCAAAAATTAAAGGGAAAACATCACCAATTGCCCCCAAAATACAAAATATTTACTTGCTCATGCCCCCTCCCAAACTATTTTCGCTTCTACCCCGCTGGCTGAAAATATTTACCCAACATAACCTCTGCCAAACCCCTTCCTCTCCGTGATACTATCGCAGTATATTTATATATCACGCTATTATCATGGAGGAATAAGAGAATAATTGAAATAGTCCTCCAATACCATCTCAGTATATTTATATACTATGATGGTACTATGGTCCTAAAAAGTGTCTCATTGAAGAACTGAAGCAGTTCTTCATGATACCATAACGGTATATGTATATAAGACGATGATATCATATAAGTTTTTTTCCGAGAAAAGTGTGTCATTTTTAATAAATGAACATAAATCATTCATAATACCGTCTCGGTATATTTATATACCATGATGGTATCATGTAGGACTAAGAGAAAGACTGAAACATCTTCCAAGATACCATCTCAGTATATTTATATACTCATGATGGTATCATGGAGGACTTGGAGAAGGACTGAAGCATCTTCCATGATGCCATCTCAGTATATTTATAACCCATGATGGTATCATACTGAGGGTAACTAGGGGCATTTCAGGTAAATATCTTTAATTTTTTCTGGGGGTACAAAAGTAATGAGGGTATGAGCTGGTAATTATTTTGGTTTGAGGGGATATGCATGATCTTTCCCCAAAATTAAAGACTAGTGCCTTTGAAGGACAATCCGCGCAAAAAAATGATTTGATTCTATATAGTAACGGGTCATTTGCAGTTTTGCCCTATCTTGTGTTGGTCTTTAATTTTTTTCCCTTTAAATCGGTTGATTTTTAATTTTTTCTCTAAAAATCGAACTTATGTCTAAAGGAATATAATTTATATATCATAATATCCCTAACTATCAACTTATACCTGTACCTTTAAAGAACTTATGTCCGAATAGACATAAATTCAATTTTAAAGGGCTAAAATTAAAGACCAACCCATTTGAAGGGAAAATCGTGCAATTAGTTCTATAGTAATTAGTAACAAAACCAGAGCGCAAGTGGCGCAACATAAATTTCCAATTTACAAACAAAAATAGCAAATGATACCTTCCGTATTACTCAAAGAAGCTAACACGTCACAAATCTCAAACGATTCCCCTTGTCATGGGTTGGAGACCGTGGACCGTAGACACTTCAAAGTTCAAACACGCAAAACCAAACCAATCTGAAAAATTAAAAAAAATTTAAGTTAATTATATGCATGCTCAGTATGTCTTTTTTCCAGATTATCAACTTCACTCATTATAGACATCTATTTATGAATATGAATAGTTACGTTTAGGCAGGGCAAATTTAGCATATAAATTATGGGTTCATAGTCAGTAATTGACTCAAATTTTAAAAGTTTTACTAAATAAATATAAGTAATAGATTTCAAAATTTCAAATTTATAACTTATAATTAATTAACTTATATCCATTTTTAGTGTAACTTTATTCAAATACCCAGCTTCACCCATTATAAACATTTATCTATTATTATTTTTTTTTTTTTTGGCGGAGGCAAATTTAGCATATAAGTTAATAACAAATCCAATAGTACTTCCTAGTATATATTAATTTTTTCACTGAATAAGTATAAATAAAAGATTTTAAAGTTTGACTCGTAAACTCAAATCTTAAATTCATCACTATTTTTTTTTTTTTTTTATAAATAAAAAGTAAGATTTTTGTTTATATCACTTATCAGTATATAAAAATTAAATTTAGTACTGCTCCACCCCAATCGCTGCCCTTAAATCTCAAAAAAAAAAAAAAATCAAAATGATAAGAACAATTTTTTTTTTCTTCATATAAATGTTAAGAACGTACTCCCCTACGCTTGTCGGCCTCCATTATTTAAACACCAGCTCAAGTACAACTTCCATTTTTCATCTTCCCACCTAACTTTACTCCACCACTCTTAACAACCACCCTCTTTAACAAAACCCATTAAAATATATACATTCACGAAAAGATTACACCAAACAGTTAATGTTGAATTTTTTGTTCAGATTACATAATTGTTGAAGACTTCTCTGTCTCTATTGCTCCTTTGTTTCAATCTTTTTTCTTTGTTAATGAAAAAAAAAAGATTGAAATGAAGAAGCTAAAAACGTATTACCTTCACCTTCGTCACCCAACAACAATGGAACGTAAATGGATCTTTCCACTTGCAATTGGTTCCATTGTTTCCCTTTTCCTCTTATTCCTCACAACCCTAACCACACCAAACGGAACCCCACTTCTCCCTTTATACCGTTACTACTCTTCTTATAACGCCGTTAATGTATTCATCGAGTCAAAGCTAAAACCCTTACCAATCTCCACCGTTCCTCCGCCGCCACGTGTCGCTTATCTGATCTCCGGTTCAGCCGGTGACGGTGGCATGACGAAACGTACACTACAAGCACTTTATCATCCGAATAATCAGTATGTTGTACATCTAGATGCTGAGTCATCACCTGAAGAGCGTTTGGATCTGCATAATTATGTTACTAATCATCCGATTTTTAACGAGTTTAAGAATGTTAGGATGATTACTAAAGCTAATCTGGTGACTTATAGAGGACCTACTATGGTTGCTAATACACTTCATGCTGCTGCTATTTTGCTTAAGGAAGCTGGTGAATGGGATTGGTTTATTAATTTAAGTGCTTCTGATTATCCACTTGTTACTCAAGATGGTAAAAAAAGCTATTTTCTTGTTTAGCTTAATTCTGATTGCTTTTGATTAAATGGGGTTTAATGGGGATTTTTCTTTTTCCTGTTTGATTAGATCTGCTTCATACATTTTCGTATTTACCGCGGGATCTTAACTTCATTGATCATACAAGCAAAATTGGCTGGAAAGAGTAAGTTATTCTATCTTGTACCACAAAGGAAATGATTTTTTTTTTTCGTTCTGTTTTGGTTGAGAATTAGTACGCGTTTGGCCATAGAAATCAAATATTTTTCACTTTATTTGGAATTTTTGAAGTTAGAATTGAAGATGGAGTTGTGTTTGGTTATAGTTTTTGCAGAAAAAATATATGGTTGTTTGAATGTACTAAAAGTGAAAACATGATTTAAAGTGAAAAAAAAAAAATTCCGGAAAAAAGTGAGTGATTCTCATGGCCAAACGGGTAGGATTAATTATATGAGTTAAACTTGACTCATGTTTCTGAAGGTTCCAAAGGGCAAAGCCAATTATTGTTGATCCAGGATTGTATGCGACTAAAAAGGCAGATGTTTTCTGGATTACACAGAGAAGAAGTGTGCCAACAGCTTTTAAGCTTTTTACTGGTGGGTTTGGAATCATTTATGCTTGAGCTCAAAGATTTGAACTTTTTCTTTTTGGACATGTTATACTTTATTTATATGTGATGATGTGTTAATCATTATTCAGTCCACCCCTGCTAAACTGTGTTGTGTCGCTTTCAATTCCTTACTCAATCACAAGTCTGAATCGATCTGAATTTTTGCTTGGTCACATTAGGAAGTTTGAAAATGTGAAGAATAAAAGCAGGAGAAAAGAAAGTACTTCCCCTGTCCCCGTGTATCTTGATTTCCTATCATACACTAGTCTAGGGCTTGACTTTGGTGGCGTCCACCTTGTAACCTGAATTAGAACTTGCAGGAATGGTTGTTAAATCACTTATTGGTGAAGAGCAAGGACACAAAATTCTGTTTAAGATGCTCAAGATTTAATAATTCATGGTCAATAGACATTTTCTTTGTAAGGGAATTTCAACTTTGACTTCTTTCTTTTCCAAACAGATTGTGTTTGCTTTACCAGTGAACCTGAAAAGAAACTTGCTCTATGCTTTAGTACAACATAATTTGGTTAATTGAATTGGGAGAGGTCATATGTCATAATTAACAAGTACTTTTTGGACAGTTAAAATAGAGTTTCTCATATATTACAAATAAAGCGGAAGGATAGGGAAACTAGATGTAGGAGGGAGAAATCTTGCTCCAAAAGTTTGCTCCGGCATAGTGGAAACACTTTATAGGATTAGGCACGTCCTATTGATAATTGACAACATACAGACACGGTATTAATTGAGACTTTTAATATCTGGAAACATGGGCTATCGGAGCAATTCGCCTGGTGTATTAACTTAGATGTCCCCCTGTACTGAACAGTCTTTGAAGTATTTGAGCTGTGTGACGCTTGTCACTGATAAAAGGAATCCATAACGGCCACATTGGAGGATTCGGATGCCCTGTGACAAATTAATAGATTATGATACAGCTTCTATGAAGGAAGTGGTGTCTGATTATAGTAGCAACTGTAATTGTCATTGGGGTGGATGCTAAATGTATCCAAAATCAGTGCGGATTCAGTAACTACCGTGTAGAAAGTATTTAGTTGCCTGAAGATTTTAAGAGTTCCCATATATCGCATGACTTTGTTGTCAAAAGTTTACCTTGCCTGAGCTTCAGGTCTCATCCATAGCAAGTAGTAGGTTCAGACACATCATTGGAACCTTTATCAACAATATAGCCACACCCTTCACTTACATTCATATGGGCGGAATGGGGGAATAGTTTATCGTCATTCTGCCTCCATCGTTCTGTTTGCTAATAGGAATCAAGTTCTGTTCCTACAGCTTGATGGACTGTTTCAATCAAGAAATTGTGTTCACTAGGATAAATGTTTTTGCTGACAGAGACTATCCATAGGATCACATTTATGTTGTTGAATATTGCCAACTTTGTCAAGTGTGGGGATTGATACGTTGTATATTTTATCTCTTGTTACGTTTGGTAAATATAGTTTATATCTCGTGACTTCTAAAAGAAACTTTTAAGTCTCATTCTTTATGCCAGTACAAAATATAAGCAGCTCAAATTTCCGTTTAACATGACTTTCTGAAAGCTACTTTAGGGGAACATAAGGGAAACTATCCTTATAATTGGAGGGGGCTGAAAAAGCAGTATACAATGGGCAATATTTTAACATGGGGAAATATTGCTTCATTTATTCCCTATCTAGCTAAAATAGATTTGTTTAAAAGAAAGCTGAATTTTTTATTTTTGTTGTTGACTTTTATTAATAATAGTATAATTGTTGCTTGCTTGAATTCCACATACTAGGTATAAAACATTACGGTTGCTCACTTTACAGGGTCTGCTTGGATGGTTCTTTCTCGCCCTTTCATTGACTTCTGCATATGGGGATGGGACAACTTGCCCAGGACTGTTCTTATGTACTACGCAAATTTCATCTCCTCTCCAGAAGGCTATTTCCATACTGTCATCTGTAATGCTCATGAATTTCGCAACACCACAGTAAACAGTGACCTTCACTATATATCGTGGGATAACCCTCCAAAGCAGCACCCTCACTACCTTACACTTGATGACATGCAAAGGATGGTTGACAGTAATGCTCCTTTTGCTAGAAAGTTCCATAGGGATGATCCCGTGCTTGACAAAATTGATTCTGAACTCCTATTTCGAGGTAAAGACAGGCTTGTTCCCGGTGGGTGGTGCATTGGAAGTCAGAAGAATGGGACAGATCCTTGCTCCGTCGCAGGTAATATCACCGTCCTCAAACCTACTTCAGGGGCAAAGAGGTTGGAGAAGTTGATAGGATCTCTCCTATCAAATGAGAATTTCCGCCCCAAACAGTGCATATAGCAAAAAGCATGCCTTAGAAAGTTGTTTTTCTTAATCATAGTCTTCAGAGGAAAGCAAGGAATATCTAAATGTATCCAATCTGCAGTAATTCTTGTAATCTGCAGAAAAGAAAAAACATGCAGAGTAATGCTCCGGGAACACAAGGGCATGTGTATCTGTTCTTTGTTCCTCACTGTATGAATCAGGTTGCCCTGCATTGACAAAGGATACAATTTCCTCATTTTGAACTTCTTGTCACTTTACTATAATGGAGCATTTTGACAACGTGAGACCTTTGGAGGAAAGAAGTGTATCAGGTTTCCTTTCCGCTTCACATGTGAAACTACTGTGTAGTGATATTTTCTTTTTGTTATAGGCTTGTAGAACAAGACTAATTGGAGTCTCTTTTATGAGGTTTGCACATGATTTAATCTGGTAAAATATTTCTATTTTATGTTTAATCTGCAATGCTATCTTCACTACTGTCAAAGTGCTGCCCTATTGTTGCACATGTAAAGACTCTAATTGCCTGCATGGGAAAATGCCATAGCTTCCCCAACGTATGTTTATGGCTTGTACATTGTGGAAAACTTCGTATGTTTATGGCTTGTACATTGTGGAAAACTTACTTTGATGGAGTCAATGGACGACCAAGAAGACCCATGGCTTAGGCTGGTTACTTTTATTGCACTTCTGTTGGGTGCCCGCCTAAGGTCAACCTGAGTGTTTGACCTACATCATAATTTGTGGCAACAGGGGCTGGCCTGCATCTGCTCGGCCCCCAAAAAGAGACAGAGATATTGGCAGAACCCCAGAAAAGGCAATATGACTTTCTCAAATACCCTGACTTAGTCTAGTGGTATCGATGTGAGTTTCTCACACAATGTGTGTGTTTAGTTTTCACGGTCTACTTTTTTCCCCTCTACCTTTCCTAACCCTCTGGTCTAGAATGGCAATGTGGTTTTCCCAATTTCCGGAATTCCATATATTAAATATTTGTTTATTTCTTATTTATGTAATAGTGGAGTAGTAAAGACAGTTCCTGGTTTTCCCTTTATCTATAATCCATATAGCTTTATAACTTTTTAAGGCAACCATACTTGATTAATATACCAACTGGTTGGTCGATGAAAGAAGTTGGCGGAGAGTGGGAGGTACATAGTCACCAAATTATTTACATAAGTTGGGTGGACTAACAAGATTATATATATGAGGACTTAGAATATTGAGCTCAACTGTAGCAGGTGAGTTGTCTACCGAATCTTTGCATGTATAAACTAAGCATCTGTACCAGATCTCTCCGACTAAGCACTCCTATTTTTTAATGTGGAAATCAACGCCTAATTGGCAGATTAACGACCAACTATAAATAAAAAAGGCACCTTAACTAATAATCTAGCAAGTAGTAATTCTAGAAGCATAATAAAATGAGTTCATTAGCCATACCAACCCTATGTACCAAACCACAAATCCGTACCATTTATTTTCCTCTGCCGGCTTGATTAAAATAGATATTAAATACAGAAATTGCTGTCAATAATGAGTTCATCATCATGAAAAGATCAAATCTTGTGTAATGTAAAGGGAGTTTCAACGTTGATTTTCACCTCCTCATAATCTAATGCATGTCATAATTTCCTTGTCAAATAGTGACAGATTTAGGTGGACCATGACGAATGTAGTTTGACATACGTGCGCGAAAAATAATTATAAATAAAATTTGGTATATAGAATTTACAATTTACACTTTTAACTCTAACCTAAAATATCCAAATTATAAATTATTCTGATCGCTATTGGGTGTCGGAAGGTACGTTTGCTGCTACCATATTTGTAGGCACACGGTGCCATTGCGCCTGCTACATAATTTACTTTACACTTTGTGGTCCCTTATTCCTTACGAGATTTATGTTATATATACTAATAATGTAAAAGATTTCTTTATATTATTTGTGAACTTAATCTGTGGTGACATATCAGTTATTAAATACTTTTATCAGATTTTCAATAATATTTATCAAAAGAATTACTGGTAATAATTTAATACATATCCTGATCCTATTTTTGAACAGTAAAGCATAAAACTTAAATTATTGCTTATGTGCTTGGTCTCGAAGCAAGTAATTGCACCGGTTTCCCTTCAAATGGGCTGGTCTGTAATTCCTAACCTTCAAAATTGAACTAATGCCTAGCAGGGATTTTTTTTTTTTTTTTTTTAAAGGGAACTGGCATAACTTGTGGGTAAATTATGCCCCTCCAGGCATAAGTTCGATTTTGACAAAAATTAGAGACCAGACCATTCGAAGGTCAAAAATTAAAGACCAGCACAAAATAGTGCCAAAAGTGCAAATGACCCGTCATGGAGGCCGGCCGCTTTTTATAGCCCAAAAGTAGAGGCCTCATTTCTCCATCTGATCCATTACATCTAGAAGCCCAAATGCTAAATAAAGCTATATTTCACAGTGACAGGACTCGGTCTTGTAGAATTTCAAGATTCCTTTATCACAGTCAACGAATTCACATATCACATTCAACAAATAATCTTTATGTTGCGCGGATTTTTTTTGCGCGGATTTTGAGGGATAAAAATTAAAGACCACCCCCAGCGAAGGGTAATCCTGCAAATTGCCCTTAAATAATGGCAGGCTACTAATCCAAAAATAATTGGGTCATTTGCACTTTTGACCCTTTTTGTGCTGGTCTTTAATTTTGTCCCTCAAGACAAACAATTTTTTGTGGGGCATAAGTTAATATTATCACATCATAATATTACGTAATATCGAAGTTAGCGTGACTCGGGGGGCGGGTAAGTAGGCTCAGGGTTCATCCAAACCCCTATCGGTGAAAAATTCTGTTGTATATACGGAGGTTAAAAATATTTTTTTTGTGTATATATAGTAGATGTTAATTTCCCCTCGAGAACACTTTCTTCCCTGTATTCTTTCTTGTATTTTTTTGAGCCATAGATAAAAATTGAAACACATATCTTAAGCGCTTTAAACAACTTATGCCTATAAGTTCGGTTCTGAAGAACAAGAATTAAAGAGCAGCCCATTTAAAGGGCAAACTGGCAATTATTTCAAATACTTTGTCCATCTTTGGTCGCATCGTGTCAAAAACTATTCCTTTTTTTTTTTTGGAGCTTCCAATGAGCTGGAAATATATGAGTTCTAATGTAAATAAAATATGCAGCTGATGAAACATTGAATGAATACTTTTCACATTGTTTATGCGGCTTCTTGGAGATGCAAATGTCAATATAAAGAGATATAGACATTGTAGGGACTGCAAATGCACTTACATATACTAGTGAAGACTATGGGTGTCTGTTACTCAAATGCAAAATAGAAAAAGAAATCTAGAAACATATACAATCAAAACGAAGAGTTACTGCCTACAGATAATGAAGGAGAAAGAACCCAATTAGACCTGACCTTATTGAAACCAAAAAATGGAGATGTTCATCTTGTATAGTTGTAAAGGACTTATATATTGTGCAGACGATTGATGTATCATGCAATAGAAATTGTGGGCATCGTGTCGAAAGACAGAGGCACTTAATTGGTTCCTTTTAGGCATTTTACCAATTAAAGGAATGTTAAGTGCCATCTCTCCTGCGACAAGATCCCCTAAATCTCTTCTTTTTCCCTGCTTCAATGACTAATGAATTATGATTAGTACACAAAACCCTCCATTTATAGAGCCAAATTAAGTACATTTACAAATTATCTAGCTCCATGTGTGATAAAACCAACAACCAAGTCAACCCACGAGCTTGAATGAGTAGTGATTGATGCATGTGAAAGAGTCAGTCTTCGGTCTATGCGGTGTCATGGGGACGCATTTGAATAGTTCTTTCAATTTCACATTGCCTTAGACCAAAAGACTTTGACTTCCTGGTCATTGGTCCTTCAGTGTCATCTTAATTTCTTCATTTCTTTTCTTTTTCTGTATGTATGACTCGTATGGAGGGAAAGTCCAACATATAGTTAGAAATTATTATCTACTGCAACATTTTATTTTCCAAGAAAAATAGTACTTGGTTTACTTTTTAGTGCGAATTTTATAAAATTCAGCTGTTAGCTGTTAATTAGCTGGATTTTAATCAAACGGAGTAAGACGAATTTCCAGTTTGACACCATTGATCTTATGGTGCGTGAAATTTTATTGGATTGAAAATGAATTGAAAGGCGTGCTTAGTTATCACTTCCTATCATAGTGAACTTAATTAGCCACTTGAACCCAGCTCAGTTAATTTGAAAATGTTAGCTGTATGTTACAGCGTACTTTTATCTTCATTTGGTAGCCAATCAGGAGAAGAAGTCTCTTAGGAACGCCAGGGTGCTGAAATATTGGTACATAACTCCACTTTTTTTGAAATTTTTTTCCACTTTATTTGAAAAACACCTAAAACCGTATTTTCACTTCCAGTACCTTCATACAACCAAATATTCTTTGTAAAATCTATAACCAAACACAACTCCATCTTCAACTCCAACTTCAAAATTCCAAATAAAGTGAAAAATATTAGATTTTCATGGCCAAACACCTTACTTATAGTTTAAAGATTACAATATCATGAAGTTTCTTAAGTTCCATGTCGTAGAACCTTATTTTTTCTATTTCTCGGTGGAAGACTTTTGGCCCGAACATCCATTTAATCGTCTGTGGGCTCAGTATTAGTACATGATCCAAGTTACACTTTTTTTTCTTTTAGCTAGGGGTGTACAAAGTAAACCGACAAATCACACCAAACCGATAAATCGAGTCAAACCAAGAAAAAAACCCGACTAGTGGTTTGGTTTGACTTGATTTGGTGTTAAAAAAAAAACCCCAACCATAATTGGTTTGGTTTGGTTTTAGCTAAAAAAAGTCAAACCGAACCAAACCAACTCGACATTACATGTATTCAATTTTTAAAATATTTTATATATAAAAATATTTATTTGTAATGTAATTTATAAATATTTCTTAATTTTTTTCGTAGTTTTTATCTATTATCATATTATTCGAGCAACTTAGAATTTTGAATGCGAATAAGTTTTATATTGATGTTAGTAACTCATATAAAGTCCAAACTAAAAACCAACTCAACACTAATACTAACAAAAGAATTTCAATTTACCCATAGAAATGACAATAATGTTGGATATCTATTCTTTAGTTTTGCATAATTGGTTTAAAGAGTGAAAATATATAACTTAGTTTTTTTCTCTTGTCATGTAATTAATACTTATTAGCCGTACTTATTTTAGCATGACTTAGTATTTTTAGATTATGGTCATTTTCTTTATGGCTTATTAATTAGTAATATTTATTTTAACCGATTTTATTATCTTTTGTTGAATATTTTAATACAATGTCATCACTCTTCTCACATTTTGTATTATTTTCTTTGGAAACACCTTAATTACATAGTTGTATCTTACTAGGACTAAAGAAATATTTGAAGTAAAAGTTATATGTTTTGTATCAAGACTATTCCGAAAAAAACCCGAATAACCCGAAAAAATCCGAGGTTGAAAAACCCGAATTTTATTGGTTTGGTTTGATGTATAAATTTAAAAACCCGACGCAATTATTTGGTTTGGTATTTAAAAAATCTGAACCAATCCGGTCTATGTACACCCCGACTTTTAGCTATACTGTGATGAGTCTATTTTCAAAAGCAGGATGTTGGATACAACCCATTGGGCTAACAGCGAAAGTATTGAGAAACACGAACTGTTTACGTACGTAGATGAAACACTCTTAACGGAAGAAAGAGTACAACAACATTTTATTTTCTCTAAGAATTAAAACTGACAGTATACATGATAACATCATTCAAACAACCTTTTTAGACGGCCACAGGTTTTGACTAATTTTGTGGACAACTTTTTGCTTTTCTGGGAATTCAAGCTGGCCTTTTTCTTGGCCTTGTTTAAAACTTGTATTAAGTTGTCCAAGCAAATCTCAGGACTTCCTGAAGCATTTTTGGGCATCAAGTTCTCGGCCACATCACAAGGACTCACTTCTACTTCCTCTATTAGACCTTCAATCTCTTGAAATAGAGGATGAGTTTCGATGCCCAAGTAATTCTTAGCCAACACTTTGAATGCTTCGTATCTGCAATACGACATCTCAATGTGCATATCCATTCGTCCTCTACGTATTAGAGCTGGATCAAGTTTGTCCACATGATTAGTCGTAAATATAATTATCCTCTCTTGACCGCAAGCTGACCATATTCCATCAATGAAATTCAACAGTCCCGAAAGTGTAAGTTTTCCTGATTCCTCGTTTTCACTTTCTTTCTCTTCAGACGTGTCCGAATCTTCTTCCTCCTCAGCGTTTGTCGTTTCCTTTTTCTTTTTCTTTTTTCTCTTGCCCGTGAGATCTATAGAGCAATCAATGTCTTCAATAACAATGATGGACTTGCTTGTTGTTTCCATGAGCAACTTCTTAAGCCCCGAGTTATTTTTAACAGAGGTGAGCTCAAGATCATAAATGTCATAGTTTAAGAAGTTGGCAATTGCTGCAATCATAGTTGATTTTCCAGTTCCTGGTGGACCATAAAGAAGGTAACCGCGCTTCCATGCCTTTCCAACCTTGGCATAATAGTCCTTCCCTTTGCTAAAAGCAATGAGATCGTCAATTATTTCCTCTTTCTGCTTAGGGTCCATAGCCAAAGTATCAAACGTTGCAGGGTGCTCGAAGTTGATGTGCCTCCACATACCTAGAGATGGCCAAAAATAACCAACCTTTTAGTAATTCATCCTAGTTTAAACAGGTTCGGTCATGTTTGTTGACTTAATTCAACACCTTGAACCCAAAATGACAAAAATCAAATTATTGGGTCAAACTGGTCAAAATAGTGTAATCCAATAGGTCAAAATGCAACCCAAACATAATAAATCAATCAGGTTGGAGTACTTGTGTAAAACAAATTAAAAAGGAAGGGACGATCATCAAGTTGGATGGATTGGGTTATGACCTGTTATTTAATACATTTCGACCTAATTTATTTTGATCTAACCTGCTCATTTGCCTCTTCATTTATGTACTTACCTTTACCATACCAATACCAATCCTCATTGTCTTATGTACTTACCTTTACCATACCAATACCAATCCTCATTGTCGTTGGAGTAGATCTTTTGTTTCTTGTTCTTGAACTCAATGGCCTTGCCTTCTTCCATCACATGCTTCAAATATTGTCCCGTGACCATGTCTTGATGCTTTTTATTGAAAGTTAGCGTGTAACATTTCTTTTCAATCGGAAGTTGGGAACGACCCCTCGAAGAATTATCAGTGAATGTTTCCTTATAAGAGTTCCACTTGAGCTTGACATCATGGAATTCATCAATGACCTCTTCTCCGTCGTCCAAGCTAACAGCTAAAGACTTGCTCTTCTTGAATTTCTCAGCTTTGAGATATTTTGCATCCTTGTTGAGTGACTTAGTACCCAAATAAGCTTTGATTTTGGTGTACACTTCATTTGTTTTGTTATTGGAGTATTCATCAATGGTTATATGGACATATGGGTAGAAGAAATTGGCCAATCGTCTCCACAAATGTTCGATGCGGTTGTGAAGTACACCGGGGAAGAGTTGCTGAATTGTGCCCAAAATAAACATAAATCCAGCAAGCTTGGAGCATAATTCAGTCAGTGTATCTACCATGTTGTTGCTCGAAGATGAGAATGAGTGATTTTGTGGCACTTAAATCTCTGTAAAACCGAGGACACAAGCACGCTCGGTTTCCCGTTGTCATGGTTATGCTCGGGTGCAACACGACCACCTCACCGGGAACGAGGTCTCGAGCTCGGGCCAGTACGAGGCGATAAAGGAAGGGTGATTGACTGCCATTAACAGAAGACCGAAATATCCGCCCTCACCCGGATATTTCGGCGTCGATCCCGGCGATCTGTTTGTCCGCATTTACTTGCTTTATTTAGAAGTTGTACTAGGTTTGAAACTCCTCTACTATATAAAGAGGAGGTCTTCATTCATGAAAGGGGTTGGCAACAATAAGGAGAGAAATAGTTCATATCAACAATCATAAGAATTTATTGAATCAGTTCCCATCTGTTCTTGAGTTTCATTTTATTTGTTCTCTCGTGATAGCTTGTAACGAAAGGATATCGACCTCGGTTTCCTAGCCCGAAGTCATACGTATCCAGCACTTGGTTTGATTCGATTCTCTGTCCGTTTTTCCTCATACATCTCATTATTTAAATCCTTAATTGAATTTAGTCACATATCTTTGGCATCTCATATAAATTTAACTGTTCTACGTTTTAAGGTTAAACAGTTTGGCGCCCACCGTGGGGCCTTAGATAGTAGTGGCGGTTCAATATAACATTCTGGTCACACTCGATATTTTACACTTGTTCTTTAGGGTTTGATTTCAGGTATACCGGAAATGTCGGATTCACATTCTGTCAACTTCCAAGTGGAACCAAGCCATCACGAGCATGACGACGGGGACGTACCAAACAACAACGCGCCCCCCGTTAATCCAGCTCAAGTCGGGTCATCGGTGGGCAACGTTCCGGTCGGTGAGAACAACGGGGCCATGCTGCAACAGCTCCAGAACCAGTTAGACATGGCCATGGCTCAGTTGCAGGCCCAGCAAGAGATCATAGTGCAATTGCAAAATCGGGGTCATGCACCCGATGTCGCCCCATCGGAACCGACCCAGGATACAGAGGAAAGACATGTCTCACGGGGTAACGAGGGACTTCTCGGGCAAAACACCGAATTAAAAAGAATGCTCGAAGAATTGACCAAACGAGTCGAATCCGGTGAAAAGAAGATAGAGGCGAACGATAAGAAGGTGGAGAACTACAACTCGAGGGTCGATCAAATCCCGGGGGCTCCGCCAGTGTTGAAGGGTCCGGATTCAAAAAAGTTTGTTCAAATGCCGTTTCCGCCAAGTGCGGCGCCGATGAAAATCCCCAAGAGATTTCGCATGCCCGATATCCCGAAGTACAACGGGACAACAGACCCAAATGAGCATGTGACTGCATATACATGCGCTATCAAGGGCAACGACCTCGCCGATGACGAACGGGAATCAGTGCTACTGAAGAAATTCGGGGAAACCTTGTCAAAGGGAGCTATGATTTGGTATCATAACTTGCCCGAGCACTCGATTGATTCATTTGCCATGCTCGCTGATGCCTTCGTTAAGGCCCATGCCGGGGCCATCAAGGTCGAAACCCGAAAGTCAGATTTATTCAACGTCAAGCAACGAGATGACGAGACCCTCCGCGAGTTCGTGGCTCGATTTCAAATGGAGCGCATGGACTTACCTCCAGTTACCGACGATTGGGCCGTTCAGGCTTTCACCCAAGGGCTCAATTCGAGGAGCTCGATCACGTCTATGGAACTGAAACAAAACTTGATAGAATACCCGGCAATCGCCTGGGCTGATGTGCATAACAGATACCAGTCGAAAATCCGGGTCGAAGACGATAAGATTCTGAGGACCGCTTCAGTGTCGTGGCATTCCGGTAAAGGAAGTGATCGCACAAGGAGAGTGGTGGATCGAGATTCCAGATCGTCATATGACAGATACCAGCCGTACCCGCTCGATCGAAGAGGAAATGGGCGTAACAACGAATCGGGCAAGAATGATAGGAGAAGCGATCGAAGGAATGATCGAGGTCCAAACAACCGTGGGTTGATAAACAGAAATACTGTCGATAGAGTTCCGGGAAACAGAGAGATTCCAAGGTTATCCGAGTACAACTTTTGCGTCGATGTAGCAACTTTAGCGGCGGCCGTTAGCCGAAACAAAGAAACAAGGCATCCGAGGCCCATCCAATCTGACCGGAGAAGCGGGACAAAAGCCTTATTTGTAAGTATCATCATACTCACGGCCACCGGACCGAGGATTGTCGACAGCTGAGGGAGGAGGTGGCCCGTCTGTTCAATTTGGGGCATCTTCGAGAATTCTTGAGCGAACGAGCAAAAACCCATTTTAAAAACCTGGATTCCAACAAGCAGGATAGGCCGGAAGAGCCCCATCAGGTGATACACATGATCATGGGAGGAACCGACGTTCCCATGGGACCGGTTATGAAGCGCACGAAGATCTCCATAACGAGGGAAAAGCGTATCCGAAACGATGATCCCGATGGCCCCATCACGTTCGATGACGAGGACATGGAAGGCATTGCCCAGCCGCATAATGACGCACTGGTAATATCTGTCCTTGTCAATAATTTTAGAATTAAACGTGTGTTGATTGATCCAGGTAGCTCGGCTAATATCATCCGATGGAGAGTCATCGAACAGCTGGGACTACTAGATCAGATCGTGCCGGCCATACGAGTCCTCAATGGATTCAACATGGCATGCGAAACGACTAAAGGTGAGATCACTCTACCGATCAGCATGGCAGGAACTACGCAGCAGACGAAATTTTATGTGACAGAAGGGGATATGGGATATAATGCACTGCTGGGCAGACCGTGGATTCACCTCGTAAGAGCGGTTCCCTCGACTATGCATCAGATGTTGAAATTCCCGACCCCAGAAGGTATCAAAATCGTCCGTGGTGAACAGCAGGCCGCAAAAGAAATGTTCGCGGTTGAAGAATCTGCTAAGACCATAAAAGCTCCAGATCGGGGTGAAGGGAAGAATGCCAAATAGCAATCACAGACCCCGATCCCGGAATCTTCGGAAGATCGGAACGGGGACGCGCTAGACGAGGAGTTAAAATTCGGAGTACCGAGAACCTTTGTGGTGCCCGATGATTCTGACGCCACCAAGTCCACCGTTGAAGAACTCGAACAAGTAACATTGTTTGCCCATCTGCCAGAAAAGAAGGTATACCTGGGCACGGGGTTAACACCCGAGCTCAGGAAAGAATTTACTGAGTTTCTTAAAATTAACTCAGACTGCTTTGCTTGGTCCCATTTAGACATGACAGGTATCCCACCGGACGTGACGACACACAAGTTGAGCTTGGATCCGAGTTTTTCCCCGGTCAAACAAAAGCGAAGGCCACAACCTGAGGTAAAGCATGCATTCGTCAAAGACGAGGTAACCAAGCTCCTTAATATAGGGTCCATTCGAGAGGTAAAATATCCGGATTGGTTAGCTAACGTTGTGGTAGTGCCTAAAAAGGGGAATAAGTTTAGAATGTGCGTAGATTATAAAGATCTAAACAAAGCCTGTCCGAAGGATTCTTTTCCTTTGCCCAGCATCGATCGCATGATCGACGCTACCGCGGGTCACGACACGTTGAGTTTCCTCGATGCATATTCCGGATACAACCAAATACAAATGGACCCGGAGGATCGAGAAAAAACCTCTTTTATAACTAGGTTCGGCACATATTGTTATAATGTAATGCCTTTCGGCTTAAAAAATGCCGGTGCAACCTATCAGCGTCTAGTCAATCGAATGTTTGAACACCAAATAGGGAAATCCATGGAAGTTTATATTGATGACATGGTCGTTAAGTCCCTACGAGCAGAGGACCATTTGAAATTTTTGCAGGAAACTTTCAGCATATTAAGAAAATACAACATGAAGCTGAACCCGAAAAAATGTGCCTTCGGAGTCGGATCGGGTAAGTTCCTCGGGTTCATGGTGTCAAATCGGGGAATCAAAATCAATCCGGATAAGATAAAAGCAATCGAAGATATCACTGTGATAAACGACATCAAAGGGGTACAGAGATTAACGGGACGGATAGCCGCCCTAAGCCGATTCATCTCCAGATCCTCGGATAAGAGTCACCGTTTCTTCTCGTTGCTCAAGAAAAAGACTGATTTTGCATGGACCCCCGAATGTCAGGCGGCTTTGACAGAACTCAAAAGATACTTATCAAGTCCACCTCTACTCCACACACCAAAGACGAACGAGCAGTTGTATTTATACCTGGCGGTGTCCGAGATTGCGGTGAGCGGTGTCCTGGTTCGAGAGGAGAATGGAACGCAGTATCCGGTTTACTATGTAAGTAGAACTCTCGGTGACCCCGAAACCAGGTATCCGCATTTGGAAAAACTCGCTTTGGCTCTGTTAAGTGCATCTAGAAAATTGAAACCTTACTTTCAGTGTCATCCCATATGCGTTGTAACATCGTACCCCCTAAGGAACGTCATGCATAAACCCGAACTCTCAGGCCGACTAGCAAAGTGGGCTGTGGAGATTAGCGGGTATGACATTGAATACAAACCCCGGACTGCGATCAAATCCCAAATATTGGCGGATTTCGTGGCCGATTTCGCACCGGCCATGATCCCCGAGGTCGACAAGGAAATGCTTCTTGCCTCGGGGACTAGCACGGGAGTCTGGACCCTTCACACGGATGGTGCGTCTAATGTGAAAGGGTCCGGGTTAGGGATCGTTCTCAAACCCCCTCAGGTGACATAATAAGACAATCTATTAGGTCTGCTGATTTAACTAACAACGAAGCCGAGTATGAGGCTATGATTGTAGGTTTAGAACTGGCCAAAAGCTTGGGAGCCGAGATCGTAGAGGCCAAGTGCGATTCTCTCCTGGTGGTCAACCAAACGAACGGAACCTTCGAGATCAAAGATGACAGAATGCGGAGATACCAAGAAAAGTTGCAGGTTGTCCTTCGCCGGTTCAAGGAGTGGACTTTGGAGCACGTACCCCGTGATCAAAATAATGAAGCGGACGCCCTGGCAAATCTGGGGTCTTCGGTCGAATCGGAAGGGTTCGCCTCCGGAGCTGTGGTACAGTTAACAAAATCAGTCATAGAGACCGGCCATGCCGAGATAAACTCGACTAGCCTCACTTGGGATTGGAGGAACAAATACATAGACTATCTCCAAACAGGGAAGCTACCATCGGATGCCAAGGAATCAAGAGCCCTCCGAACCAAGGCAGCTAGATTTTGTTTGGTCGATGGCCAGTTGTACCGAAGATCATTCCACGGCCCCTTGGCGAGATGCCTAGGACCAGGGGAAACCGACTACGTTCTGAGGGAAGTTCACGAGGGCACTTGTGGAAACCACTCGGGAGCCGATTCATTGGTCCGCAAATTGATCAGAGCAGGATACTACTGGAACGAGATGGAGGGAGACGCCAAAACCTTCGTTCAAAAATGTAACGAATGCCAAAGGCACGCTCCGTCCATACATCAACCCGGGGAGGAGCTTCACCCGGTCCTCTCCCCATGGCCATTCATGAAATGGGGCATGGATATAGTGGGACCTTTGCCATGGGCTCCAGGTAAGACGCAATTTATCTTACTTATGACTGATTATTTCTCTAAGTGGGTCGAAGCACAGGCACTCGAGAAAGTCAGGGAAAAAGAGGTCATTGATTTCATTTACGATCATATAATCTGTCGATTCGGGGTACCAGCGGAGATCGCGTGTGATAACGGGAAGCAGTTCGTAGGTAGCAAGGTCAGCAAGTTTTTTGAAGAATACAAAATTAAGAAGATCTTATCAACCCCGTACCATCCAAGCGCGAATGGCCAGGCCGAGTCTACCAATAAAATCATATTGCAGAATTTAAAGAAGAGACTGGCCGGTTCCAAGCACCGATGGAAGGAGGTTCTGCCCGAGGTTTTATGGGCCTACCGCACAACGGTAAGATCAAGCACCGGGGAGACTCCATTCTCCCTTGTATATGGAGCCGAGGCCCTGATACCCGTTGAAGTTGGTGAGCCGAGCCTGAGATTCCGTTATGCCACTGAGAACTCGAACCATGAAGCAATGACCGTCAATTTGGATCTCGTGGATGAAAGAAGGGAAGCTGCACATATCCGGATAGCCGCACAAAAACAAAGGATGCAAAGGTATTATAACCGGAGGACAAACCTCAGACATTTTCAAATTGGGGACTTGGTACTGAGGAAGGTCACACTTCATACGAAGAACCCTCACGAAGGGAAATTAGCCCCGAATTGGGAAGGTCCATACCGAGTAACTGGAATAACCGGGAAAGGTTCTTATCAGCTCGAAAATGAAGACGGACACCGGCTGAAAAACAACTGGAATGTGGCACACCTGAAGCGATATTATTGTTAAAGGTATGAATAACTTTCTTTTTATTCTTTTATTCGACCTAACCATGCAGGGATGCAGCCCGAGGGATAGCGAAAACGGCATACCGGCTACTCGGAAGTCATAGACTTAGGACTGAAAGCACGTGCTGCACTCTTTTTCCCTTCGACCGTTTTGTCCCGAAGTGGGTTTTCGGCAAGGTTTTTAATGAGGCAGCGCCGAACAGCGTGCTACGAATGTAGAGCATAGATCAGAGATCGAAATCGGGGATTGCATATTCCGATCAAGTAGTACCCGAGCCCTCATACTTCGAACTCGAATACTAGGGGACTACTATACCATGAGTTAAGTCAAAACTATGTAAAAGCCAAGGCTTGAACAATAGGATCAGATGTAAGGACCAAACGATCGATTGAATCGTGTCCACTTAGTTTGTTCTTGCCACGGCAACAATTACGAATGCATCCCTAGCCGATTTTTTTCAATAAAAAACTTATTTCGATCAAAAGGATCCGATGTTGCCAAATACCAAAAATAATTAAAGACTACGGTCTAAACTATGGCATAAACAGTTAAAGACCACGGTCTAAAAAACAAATGCAGGCTCGAAAGCTGCGACCCGAAACGGTCAAAGACCACGGTCTAAAAACGCGAAATTATCACAATCGGAGCTGTCTCGCAAATTATGAATAAAGCAGCGACTAACGACAGCACGAACCAAAGCCCGATCGTGGGCCGTTACCATTCGAATTTTATCTTGGCCGCAATATGGCAAATTATAACGAAGACATAAACCAAGCAAACAATGAAACGTGAAAATACCTTGCAAAATCAAACACAAATTTCGATTCATTCATATATAAAGCAAGATTTACAAAGGCCCAGACAGTGGCCTCAAAACAAGTATTCAAAAACAAAAGAGGGGGCGCGAGGCCCCCAAACTATTCTTCATCCGACTCCTCGGCCTCTTCATCGGCCG
Source organism: Lycium ferocissimum (assembly GCF_029784015.1). Taxonomy (NCBI): domain Eukaryota; kingdom Viridiplantae; phylum Streptophyta; class Magnoliopsida; order Solanales; family Solanaceae; genus Lycium; species Lycium ferocissimum. Next base: position 69,094,816 of record NC_081343.1, read on the forward strand.
ACTCGGGGTCAATATCCGAATCCTCGGGGTCGAACGCAGCCTTTGCTTCTGCTTCAAGCTTTTTTGCTTCCTCGATCAAACTTGATAAGTCCACACCAGTGGCTTGAACTTCCTCGAGGGTCCTCCTTCGGGACAAACATCGCTCGTACTCAGCTCTAAGATCACTGGCCTTTTCGGCGGCAGTCACATCGGCCTTGTACTGCTCGAGCATGTCATCATAACCCGAGAGCTGATCGAGAGCCTTTCCATGCTCAGCTTGCAAATCGGTGATGACCTGGCTCAATTGATCCCTTTCCACTTCGGCCGCAGCAAGTGATGCGCTAAGGCTGTTCATTTGTTCCTCCGACGACCGAAGTTGCTCCCGGAGAATATCACGCTCGGCCACAGCACCGACGGTTGTTTCGTGGAGGGAATCAAGCTCGGGTTTGATCCCATCGAGCTCCGCCCGAAGTTGATCGATCTGGCTGACATAAGCTCGGGCCTGAGAAGCGAGGGCATTAGCATCGGCTATTAAAGACTTATTGTAAATTTCGAAAGCCTTTACCTTCTCTGCCAACTGGTCACGTTCCCGTTTGGCTTCGGCAGCTTCGCTCCGAGCCGCTGCTAGATCCGATTTAAGGAGGGAGAGATCAGGGAGAGACGAGATATATTCCAATTTCTTTTCATATAAGGCCATGAGCTCGTCCACCTCCTGACTCTTAATTTCGAGTTCCTCCTTGAGTCGATCCACTTCGTGCCTAAGCCGGTGGAAGCTCGCATGGTGAAGCACGGAGGCCTATAAGGGAAAAGGGAACGGGTATTAAAATGAGGCATGAAATTAAAAGCTGAGTAAAAAGAATTCAAGGACGAGATTTACCCGATTCAATGCGTGCTGAGCCTCGTTGAACAGGCACGATTCGCCAACCTCGGCCATTTTCTGACGGTCCTCTTGGGACACCAAAGGATACAGATAGCTGGATACCCCAACAGGACCCGATAACATGTTCATGTCGGCCGGCACCTTAAAGGTAATTAGCCTCTTCCGACTCGGGTCGACACTAGGGGCAGGAAACGATTTCTCCAATCTGGGGCCAGAGTTAACCCCGAAACGCTCCGCTACAGGGATGGGCAAATGCTCGAAACCCGACATGCCCGGAGCGGGTATTTCATAATCTCCATGACCGGCCGCCCTTCGCTCGGTCACCCCGCCTTTGGCTTTTTCATCATCGGCAGGAATGTCCACCAATGGCGGCGGAGAATCCTGTATGCAAATTATCGTTTCAGATGAGGCCACAGCTTGTATCGGGAGGACGGAGCCAATACCGTACAAAGGCGGGATAGTAGGTACCTTAGAGCCTGATACCGAGGAAGTTGCCCTCGATCCAGCAGCTGCGGCTGGCAATTTTTCAGCACTTCGGGCAGAAGTATGGTCAGAGACCCCAACTTTCGACCCGGAGATCCCGACATCGGTCGACTTCGAGATATCACTCGGGATTCGACTTGAACTTTCCACCAACGGTGGAGTAACTGCAGCAGAACCAGGTAAATCATGCTCGAGGAGCTCGTCAATAAGACGATGCCCACCCCAAACCTGATCATCGTCGTCTGAATGGTCCAATAATTGACCAACGACCTCAGCATCCAGAGCACGGGCCGAGATATCTTCTGATGAGGCCTCTCGAGTGACATCCCTCGATCTTTTCTTAGCCTGGGACGGGGCTTGAAATGATTCGGAGGATTTTCTTTTCCTCCTTACAATCAGATCTCCCTGACCAGGAGCTTCGATATCCTGCTCGTCAGCTGAGGCCTCGGCAGTTTCCTGGCCTCGAATTCTGGTGGCCTTTGACAAGCCTGTGAAGCAAAGGGAAGAACAGTCGTTATTTAACTAATGTGGCGTACTGCACAGGGCAGAAAGGACGACACTCTAAGGAGAAGGCTTACCATGGGTCCCGGCCTCCCAACGGGACCGGGATAAACGCCTCCAGTTGCGTTCGGCGTAAGTCAGTTGGGAGCATATTTTTCCAATCCATTGGTCGAGGTTGGGAACCGCACTAAGGGTTCGGATCAGCGCTGCATACACACGAACAAATAAAAAGTTTAGAATCGGTACGGGCACGCGGCCGAACCACATCGATGTAAATTTACTTACGTTTTGGGTTCCATTTCTCGGGAAACGGTAATTTGTCAACGGGGATCAGGTCCGCTGTCCTGATTCGGACATACCTGCCTTGCCAGCCTCGATCCCTATCTTCGTCTAAACCGGAGAAGGGCGCTTTTGCGGCTCGTTTGGAAAGTTTTATCATTCCCCCTCTGAAGACACGGGGGCTGTACAGGCGGAGAAGGTGTGGCACCGTGAACGGGATATTCGCGTTTGTAGCGAAATAGCGGAGGAGCACAACGATCCTCCAAAATGACGGATGAATTTGGCCGAGGGTGATCTCGTACCACCTGCAGAAATCGACCACCACAGGGTCGAGTGTGGTGAAGGTGAAAGGGTAGGTATAAACACTCAAGTACCCATCTACGTGGGTCGTTATGGATTCATCTTGGTCGGGAATAACGACCTCCTTCCCTTTCCACCCACAATCTTCCTTGACTTGTTCGAGTTTATTCGGGGGTATCGTGCACAGATAGGCGGATATTTCGACACCTCGATCCCCCTGCTGAGAAGGTTTCTCAACTTTGAAGTCTCGAACTGTCGAGTAGTCTTGAGGAACGAAGTCAGACAGCAGCGGCTCAGGTTTAGGAGCCGAGGATGTCTCACCGGCCTTAGCCTTTGAAGATTTGCTCGTCATTTTGAAAGTGTGAAGATAAAAATGTCTAAAATGAAGGTTTGAAGATTGGAACGGCAATTAAGAAGAAGGGATGAAGATATGAAGGTATGAAGGTTTGAAGGTTTGAAGATATGAAGATCAAAGAGTTCAGAGCACACGAAGGTAAAAATTTCCTTTGGTAAAAATCGAAAAGTGAAAAAAGAAGGAGGAAACTCGCTTTTATAGAGTGGGACCGAGACGGTTAATCTTCTGCAACCGCTTTCAAAGCCAACGGGGTTCCGACACGTGTCGGTGTCAGACGGATGTGACGGATGGGACCTTGATCCTATCTGATCATGGGAAGCGTACGAGAGAAGCAAGGGGGGGGGGGGGGGGTCCGCTCAACCAACAGGTCGTGATCGAACAGATCGACCTTCCGAAGAGACCTAGGTCGGCACCTCGTACAAATCCCTCCATGATCAGGTAAAAGCTTGCAAATATCTCGCAAAAGGTGTTGTTTCGAACCGGTCTTGGCCGAGTTTACTAACCGGATACTCGGTTATGGGATGAATGTTTATGAACTATGAAATTCAAACCAGAAGCAAGACACGCCGGGTTCATTCGAAGTATGGAATAAACAATTATTGATAGAATACAACAAAGGCATATGCTAAAAGTTTGGGTACAAAACATCACACGGGGAATGCTCGATAAAGTCCAATAACAACCAGTTGCAAGATTCCATTAAAGATCTTTTCCCATTTCATAAAACCCCGACTGTGCCGGGTACATCGGTACATAAAAAAAAAAAAAAAAAAAAAAAGAAACCCTACTCTACGACCGGTAATTGGAAAACAAAAGTAAAGCAGCCACATCCTGGCTCGAACTAACAAGTCGGAGGATGAGATCTCCGAATATAGTCACGGGATGCGGCAGTGACGGATGATACCGATTAGCTGTCCCCATGACTTGCACCGGAGGCAGACGACCCGGGGATATCCGGTTCCGGCAGATCTTCCTCATCAAGTACAATCACTGGTGTGCTTTCACCCAAAGGCATCTCCCGGCGAGTCCCCATAATATGGCGAGTTCGGACTCGAGATCCAACCCCCGAATGCACAATGGGAAAACTGCCGGCCTCCCTGCGCCTGGGCGGCCTCGGTGGAGCATGTGTTCTCCTTCCCCGAGCTACATCCTCGGTTACCGATCTCTCCTTGGGAGCCCTCCTCGACCGAAGTCCTGGAAACCAAAGATATTGAGTTAAGATATGATGCAGAGAAATAAAGATCGAAACATTCAGGTTAAGAAGTTACCGTGGTCCTTGCCTTTCCACCCTTCGGGTGCCATTCTTCTCCAAGAGCGCCCTAGGCTACGAGAAGCCCTGAGAAGGGCAATCACCCACTCAAAGATAGCAGCTTCGAGCATGGGCTCAATTGGGTTCGGTGAAGGGTTCCACACTTCGGGAAAATCGACAGGCGAGGGGCGGTGCAGTTGAACCGTGCGTACCATCACAAACCGATTTAGCCACCCTCGATCATAATCGTCTTCAGGGTCAATGAGGCTTCGGCTTCCCCTGGGAATCAACTGAACAATTCCCCCTCGGATCACCCGAGGTATATATAAATGAAGCAAGTGATCGAGGGTAAAAGCCACTCCGGCCGCGTTGGCCAACTTCTCAATACAGAACACGAGCCTCCAAATTTGTGGGGCGATCTGCCCGATACATACCCGATATCGACGGCAGAAGTCCTCGATTATTCTATGAACGGGGAGGACGAACCCTATGGCAAAGGGATACGTGTACAACAACGAATAGCCAGGAACATGATGAGTTATTTTCACACCCTCCCCAACGGGGAGAAGGTCAACGTCCGCGCCTAGACGGCAATCTTCCCTAACCATGGTAATGGCGCTATTATCGATAAGAGATTCGAAATCCTCCACCGGGTCAAGATGGTGAAGAACTTTACAGTCATTCGTGTAACTAAAACCCGACGGGACAATGCCCGCAGCAATAGATTCTAACTCCCTATCAGGACCTTCGGTTCCAGCCGATGGCATGAATGAAGACTGGTCTTCACCCTGAGTCAGTAATGGTACGTAAGCCATGATCGTGGAAGGTTCTCCTTAACAATACGTATCTTCACCACTGGAATACGAAGATTGAAAATCCGAGGAGTATTGTGGGATTCAATGCAGGAATATCAGTAGGTTTAGAGGAGGAACAAAGTGAGATTTGGAGAAGTGAGGATGCATGGGAAAGAAAGAAGGCATGGGCTTTATATAGAAGGAGATTTAAGAGATCCTGTAGCGTATCAAGAGTTCTGATTCAAGGAGGATTCCCCAAAAAGATTTGGCGGCTGGGTAATAATGACCCAGCATCGGGCAGAGTGAGATTTGACTTAAAGGTTCCATTTCCCGCCGTCAGTAAATGCACCACGGGAAATGGGGGGACTATCTGTATACGGGTAAAATCGAGGACACAAGCACGCTCGGTTTTCCGTTGTCATGGTTATGCTCGGGTGCAACACGACCACCTCACCGGAACGGGGTCTCGAGCTCGGCAGTACGAGGCGATAAAGGAAGGGTGATTGACTGCCATTAACAGAAGACCGAAATATCCGCCCTCACCCGGATATTTCGGCGTCGATCCCGGCGATGCAGCTGTCACCAGATTTACTTGCTTTATTTAGAGTTGTACTAGGTTTGAAACTCCTCTACTATATAAAGAGGAGGTCTTCATTCATGAAAGAGGTTGGCAACAATAAGGAGAGAAATAGTTCATATCAACAATCATAAGAATTTATTGAATCAGTTCCCATCTGTTCTTGAGTTTCATTTTATTTGTACCTCGTGATAGCTTGTAACGAAAGGATATCGACCTCGGTTTCCTAGCCCGAAGTCATACGTATCCAACACTTGGTTTGATTTGATTCTCTGTCCGTTTTTTTCCTCATATATCTCATTATTTAAATCCTAAATTGAATTTAGTCATACATATCTTTGGGATCTCATATAAATTTAGAATTAAAAAATTGTCATTATATGCACGTTATGATTTCCAGTACCTTGGCCACGAAGTATTTGGGGGAAACTTGAGGAGAAGAGGGCAAAAAGACCTCTTGAATCTTGAATAAAGAATTAGAAATTTTGACTCGGTGGTAAGTAAGTGAGTGGAGTCTGATCATAAATTCTAAAATGCTGAGGGCAAGTACTCATCATTAAACATAAGACTTTACATTAATTAATTAAATCCTAATGAGAAATAAACAAAAATAGGTCTTGTAGATTAGTTCTCAAATTAATTGCCAGACAACATATTTATGCGAATTAAGTTTGCTGATGAAAAAGACAGGAGGAAGGAAGATTAGTGAACACTATTGAAAGTGAAATGTCTTTGAACAGAAATTAACTATTTATAAGTAACCAGGCAGCAAAAAAATGCCGAGGAATACATGTAAATGGGTTCTTGTAATTCCACGCCCAGCATGGGGTTGCAACCAGAGATGATCATTGAAGGGCATGAATTTGGTGGCTTAGCCTTGTCCTAGCGTGGGACCATCGGGACACTAGGATTATGAAATGTATTTAAGAAAAAATGAAAAATTTGACAATAATTTTATTTTGTTTGCTTAAAGCGGGGTTGAAACCGCATTAACGATAATAGCCCTGTTTGGCCAAATTTTTGAAATGCAAAAGTTTTTTTTTTTTTTTTTTTTTTAAAAGTACTTATTTTAAAAAAAAAGTAAGGTGTTTCACCAATTTTTTTTGGGAGAAAATAAGAGCCTGTTTGGCCTAGCGGTTTTGAGGTCAAAAGCGCATTTTTTTGAGAAAAAAACACTTTTCTTGGATACTTGAGGTGTTTGGCTAGCCTGTTTAGTCAAGCTTCTAAAATTAGTTTATTTTAAAAAATATTTTTTTCAAAAGTACTTTTCAAAAAGTGCTTCTAAGTGTATTTTTTTCAAAAGTGCTTTCAGGCGAAAGCTATTTTTTTTAGCTTGTGAAATGGCTTCTACTACTCCCCAGAAGCATTTATTTTCTCCCAAAAGTTTAGTCAAACACCTCACTTTTTAAAAAATAAGCATTTATTGAAAAAAATAAGTACTTTTGGACAAAAATAAGTTTGGCCAAATATGCTAGTTAAACTGCTTTTAAGTAGAAGTAGAAGAAATTTTTCTGCGGTTAGGGAGAAGTAGAAAATTTCTGCTTCTTGAAAAAAGCAGAAGCAGAAATTAATTTTCTTCAAGACAAAAATATCCCTACCACAAATACATATTTACCAAGTATATCCCTCATTAATCCATTAGGAATGAAATAATTGAGGATCTTCGTGATGTACGAAGGATTCTACTTATTTTTGTGTTGAATTTTATTTTGGTTGTAGTTTTTGAGTATATTTAAATCATCGTGTTGATATTATATCATTGTTTAATATTTTATTTATTTATTTATGTATATATTAATTAAAAAATTTAATATATAATTTTAAATTTTAATTAGTTAAATGTAAAACTTAACAAAAGTCTTTCATAATTGATATTTAAAATAATTTCTCTCTATAAAATAATCTTGATAATAAACGTTTATTGATACTTGTCCTTTTTCGTAATTTGACACTCAAAAGCTTTTTTTTTTAAAGAAGATTAGCCAAACACAATATGCAGTCAAAAGTACTTTTCAAATGAATAGCCAAACATAAAATACTTCTCATTAAAAGTACTTTTTTGAAAAGCTATTTTCAAAATAAACAGTTTTTAACCACTAGGCCAAATACTAATTGCTGCTCAAATGTGCTTTTTAATTAATTGGCTAAACACAAACTGCTTCTCATCAAAAGTACTTGTTTGAAAAACATTTTTCAAAATAAATTGATAGAAGCTTGGCCAAACAAGGTATAAATAAATTAAATGAACTAATTGTAGTGGTTTTCCAGCAATCACGAAAAGTTACCGCAAAATACTTCAATGATGGCTTTATTAGCGGCAGTCCAAACCGCAGCTAAACTTTTTTACTGCTAAACCAAATTTTCAACCGCCATATCACAATTATTTTTTGTTGCGATCGATCTACAAGTAAACAGTAAGTAATAGAGCCATTTTGTTTTTCGAACAAATAATATTGTTCAGAAAATTTACTATACACCGTTATGTTTTAGTGTTTAGTGTTTACAACTGTTATGTTTGTAGGACTGATGTAAGGACCAATTTCTTGGATCGACCGCAGGGGTTGCAGGGGACATCCTATTTAGACTAGATTTAGGATCTTTCGCAGGCTATATATACATGTCTTTCTTTCATAATTATGTATCCTTGTTAATAAATCTTTCATTGAATAACAAGAGTGGTGACGATTGTGGTTTTCTTTGAATAAGAGTGATGCGATTGGTTTTTCTTCCTGAGGATTTCCATGTTAAAATTGTTTGTTCTTCTTTTTCATAATTGCTCGAATCCTCATTGTCCGTAACAACAACAAAATTAATATAGTATGATAGTTATAAATTGAGGTGGAAATATATGTATATGATTGACCATGTTAAGTAAAGGTATGTATAGGACAAATACTGTGTCATACATTGATCTGAGTGTGAACAAATATTTCATGATGATCAATGATCAGTATGGCTTATCAGTTCGGACTTTGGAGGCAAAATGAGTCACGACAAATGAGTCAACTTCTTTAATCTAGAAGTACGATAAAGGTTCTTTTCACAACTTCTTTAATCTACTTTGCACTTATCAAAACAAATATCATGCTTTTAGGATGTTCCAACAAGCTCACTGGTGATTTTTTAGGTAAACGTAATGCTGATTCGTCTAATTGATAACAGATCATAGTCTTTGATTTATTTTGGTCAATTAAACAACTGTACAATATTTCTTGTTTGTCGCAGAGTAATATGCTCCCCCTTCCGCCGGCGCTCAACCCATGATACAAAATTTTCAGTAAACCTCACAATATTTTTGAGGATTTTGTAAAAAAAGGTTATCAAATCGTTTAACATTAATATCATGCAAGTTGAGAACTTGCGGTGGAAAAGTACAGGGAATCATAATACATGTCACAGAATTTTTGTTCAAGTACTTATAATTGTTTACCTAAACTTCTCACAAAGTATTGTGAACACTTTGCAAAATTAATTAAATTTTTTTCTTCTTCTTATGATGTTCATTTGAGGACTACTTAATAAAATTCTAACTTTCATTTAAGGATCGTTCGGTTGAAGGTATGGGCAAAATTATTCCAGTATGAAATTAAGCAGATGATGATATGCCTAGCTAGTTGGTCACGTTAGGAAAAAATATACTAATTGCTTCTTAACTATTGTCGTGTTTGGTAGCAATACTAAATAAACCTACATTAATTATATGGGAATTTATTATTATTTTATACATGGTATAATCATATTATATTAAAAGTGGGAAGCATCATAGTTGAATTACGATAATACCTTTCAAAAGTTGATTGACCAATATAACCTCTTATTAAATACTCCGTATTAAATTTTGTTGCTTAAAATTTGGCTTAATTGATGAAATCCAATGAATGATCAATTACTACCATTGTGAACATGTAGAGATGCAATAATTCTGGTTATAAAGAAGGGAATGTGGAACCTCACCTTAAGTTTAAAACTTTTTTCCATTACTTTTCACTTAAATAATTGGCAAAAAGTTAAAAAATACTCTATTTATCTATTTCTTAGTTATCACTTATCACTGATAATCTCTTTTCTAGAGTCTCTTTGTTATCCTATTTAATATTTTAATTATTTAGATCTCTTTTTATGACACATTAAACTTAGGCCACTGTTTCATCTATCCACCATGTTCAACCCGACCTTTTCAATTCTCAATTTCAGTTTTCATACTCCATTTATGTCTCTCTTAGTAATTATTAGTACTACTCCCTCCATTGCATAATAAGTGACTTTTTAGGCTTATGCACACCCTTTAAGAAAGTGCTCACTCCTAGAAAATTAGGAGTACTTTTACTAACTTACCTCTAATTAAATGCCTAGAAAAATAAAAGCTTAATGATTTTTGATTATTTAAATAAGGGTCATTTTGGAAGAAGAAGATCAATTTCTTCTTAAAATCCTAAAGTACTAGAATGGAGGGAGTACTATTTATCTCTTTTAGATGAAGTCTTTTTGTTTTCCTATTAATTTGTTTAAATCTCTTCATGCACGGCACCCAGTATTCCCATGGCTATATATACATGTCTTTCTTTCATAATTATGTATCCTTGTTAATACATCTTTCATTGAATAACAAGAGTGGTGATGATTGTGGTTTTCTTTCCCTTGAGGATTTCCACGTTAAAATTGTTTATTCTTCTTTTTCATAATTGCTCGAATCCTCATTGTCCGTAACAACAACAAAATTAATATAGTATGATAATTATAAATTGAGGTGGAAATATATGTATATGATTAATCATGTTAAGTAAGATTATGTAAAAGACAAATACTGTGTCATACATTGATCTGGGTGTGAACAAATATTTTATGATGATCAATGATCAGTATGGCTTATCAGTTCGGACTTTGGAGGCAAAATATATGAGTCATGACAAATAAGTCAACTTCTTTAATCTAGTAGTACGATAAAGGTTCTTTTCACAACTTCTTTAATCTACTTTGCACTTATCAAAACAAGTACTCCTCCAAGAAGCTCACTAGTGATTTTCTAGCTAATAACATAATGCTGATTAGTCTAATTGATAACAGATTAGTCTTTGATTTATTTTGGTCAATTAAATAATTGTACAATATTTCTTGTTTGTCGCAGAGTAACATGCTCCCCCTTCCGCCGGCGCTCAACCCATGATACAAAATTTTCAGTAAACCTCACAATACTTTTGAGGATTTGTAAAAAAAGGTTATCAAATCGTTTAACATTAATATCATGCAAGTTGAGAACTTGCGGTGGAAAAGTACAGAGAATATAATACATGTCACAGATTTTTTTTCAAGTACTTATAATTGTTTACCTAAACTTCTCACAAAGTATTGTGAACACTTTGCAAAATTAATTAAACTTTTTTCTTCTTCTTATGATGTTCATTTGAGGACTTATGATGTTCATTTGAGGACTACTTAATAAAATTCTAACTTTCATTTAAGGGTCGTTCGGTTGAAGGTATGGGCAAAATTATTCCAGTATGAAATTATGCAGATGGTGATGATATGCCTAGCTAGTTGGCCACGTTAGGAAAAAATATACTAATTGCTTCTTAACTATTGTCGTGTTAAACCTACATTAATTATATGGGAATTTATTATTATTTTATATATGGTATAATCATAGGCAAAATTCTCCATTCTATGAGGATGTTAAGACCGCTCAAGCACAGCATTTTTAGGGCTTTTTAAACTTAAAAACCCTAAAATACCAAAGTACCAACATTTTACACGCGATTGTTTTGTTATATTTCGTAATAGAGTTATATTTATACAATTCAGCAGTAATATTATTTTTATGTTAAGTTTACATATGAAAGGACTCAAAAGTTTGATTAGACAAAAGGTATATTTACGTGCAATTATATTTTATATACATTAATTCAGTTTTCTGATGTCAGTGACTATCAAATAAATATATCACAAATAACTACTATTTTTTGTAGGTATATGCCATGAAATTGACAATTATCTACTAGGAGTCTTCCGGAAACATATGTTAGTTGAAATTCTGTACAACTAACAACTTTTTGATACGTATATGTATATGTGTTGCTATAACTGATCACACGCTTTCTAAAATTATTTATCCCATTTTAAGATATTTGTATTAATTAGCAAGGAATACACGTGCAACGCACGTATCCAGAACTAGTATGTGATAGAAGAAACGCAAGACTTTTAGAACTGTTTTCTGTACTTATTCAATAATACCATAGGAATATTTATAGCTATACAACTGTAGGGTTAAAGTCCTATTATAGGAAGGAATATATATTGTAATAACTATACAATCAAAGTCCTATTCTATTCTAGGAAGGAATATATATTGTAATAACTATACAATCATAATATTGACTAACTTCCCCCCTCAAATTGATACTGGTGATCACACAGTAGGCATTTGGACATAAGATAGTGATGTCGTGCGCGTGTCATTGCCTTTGTAAACAAATCGGCAAGCTGATCATGAGAAGAAATTATTGTAGAGTGATGAGCCGATCGACGACTAATTCCCGAATGTAGTGGCAGTCCACCTGTATGTGCTTTGTGTTTTCATGTTGCACCGGATTTGTGGCTATTTCAATCGCACTAGTGTTATCAGCATGTAACACCATAGGAGTTGTAAAAGCAATATCGAGCTCAGATAATAGGCGTTGTAGCCAAACAATTTCTGAACTTGCTGCCGACATAGCTCGATACTCAGCTTCTTTAGATGATTTAGACTTACGAGATTGTTTCTTACATTTCCAAGATATCAAGGATGTGCCAAGAAACATGCACCAACCAGTAATGAAGCGACGAGAATCGGGACAACCAGCCCAATCTGCATCAGCATAACCTTCAAGACATATAGGAGAATCAGAACGGAAGAGAACACATCGACTCATAGAACCCAGAACATACCGAATGACACGAAGTAATGCAGTGCAATGTACACGATAAGGATTAGCCACAAACTGACTTAGAATGTGCACTACATATGAGATGTCCGGCCTAGTCATAATGAGATAAACTAATGATCCCATCAATCGCCGATTGTAGGATCCACGAATGGTCTCCATAGCTCCTTATACTTCATATTAATCTCCATCGGTGTATACAACCTTGTCATCCTCCAGTGTCGCGACGAGCACCCGATACTTGTACCGAGCACCCCCCGATCATATGTCTTGTTCTTATTACTAAGTGGGCCGTATGAACACTGACATTTTTTTTTCTTAACAACATCGTCGATAATAGCATACATGTAAACGAGTAGTAATATCAAGTACCGACATATCATATGGTGACAAAGACAAGTTGTGAAACATCTACCCGTACATATCCGTCTACGAGCCTCTAAACACGATACATATAATTACAAGTAATCGACTTTCTTTGTGTCCAAATATATACATAAAAGTAGTACCCAAAATAGAAGCCCGAACAACCGGAGCGCCTCTCGATGTACAGCCGAAAAGCTCCTAGGGGGTCAATCCCGTCAACCCGTTTGAGACGCGCCCCCGAAAAAGGCGGTCGCGAAGTTGTACCGAGTATGTAAGCCATGGAAATAATACAAAGAACCATGTAACATATGAACAATAACAACATGTGGGACCAAGGATCATATAACGAGATAAAAGGGATAATCTCTCTTAGTGCCTTTTGCGGATGTCATGCTTGCTTATTATATACTTTTGTTCAAAACATATCGTGTCATATACATGTGAAAATAACAAGTCATGCCGAAATACGTCGGCTTCCCACATGTGTCCGCGTTCCGGATGGAATTAGACAGTGGTTGCGTCTATAGCGCAACATGTATCCATTCCCCAAAATTCCCATTTTCATATATACATATCATATACATGTCATATACATATCATAGATGCATAAGAACCCAAAGAAAGTCATGTGATCGGGGTGACGTTCGGTAGCCCCCGATTACCTTATGGAATAACCAGCTTCGTCTCACCGAAAGAACAAACATTATAAGAAGACCGGCAATGAATAGCAACACCACAAGAAAACTTAAAACAGATTATAAAGTTTCAATAAAACAAGTGATGGGAAAGAGAGAATACGTATATCGAGACTCGAGTGACAAACATGAAAACACGGTCATTACGTCCCATTGGGTCATCCACGAAGGTTTCAAGACATTTCAATTTCATTTCCAAAGGTTTCTGACGTTTGAACATCATTTTACCTTAAAGCACAAGTTTTGGGTTCAATTTACCGAATGAATAGTGAATAAATTTAGGTGTCGTTTCCGAGGGGTAGAACTTTTCCCGAGGGTCTGATTTTGACCTATACTAACTAGGACATGCCAATGAAGGAGAAGTAGGCTTCACATACCTTTTACGCTTTGTACACGTCTCCAAACTCAAGCTCCAAGTTCGCCAAAATCTACAAATTGGTCATGTTTACCAAACATGATTATTTATTGGATTCTTAAAATAAAACTTGGCTACCGAGATTTCTCTCTCTATAAATACTCCATCCCACCAAGTTCAACTTGGCCCATATCAAACAACAACAATCCGGGAATTCAAAGCCAAACTATCAACCAACAATACCAACAACAATATAAGCAACATCAAGACTAAAACGCATTCTAGCGCAAATAGTCTTATTTTCCAAATAACCCAACAACTCCAAATCCAACTTTACACTTACAATCCAATATCAATATGTTCATATTCACATACTAATTTAAGGTCATTCAAACATAAACCAAGAGCATTTCAAACTATATATCCAATATTCAACAATTCCAACAATTTCCATACAATTTGATATAATTTAATACAATATAATTCGCATAATATTCCAACAATACCATCAACATACTACTTGCTCACATCTTCCAATTTATGAGACAACAACAACATTTTCTTCCTTCTTTCAAATTCAAGCACGACAATCCAATTTTCATTCCTCTAAACCATTAAATCTTTATTCTAACATCATAAAACCCATCATAACAACAATTTCCATTCTAAATAAAATCAATTCATCACACCCTACCATAACCTTGAATTCGGCCAACCCCCTCCCCATATGCATGTTTTTCATAATTTCCATATTTTCCATACATTACAACAACAACCAACACACAACACAACACAACACAACACATACACACATACACACACTCACGGCTCCACACACACTTCCACAACACATGAGTTTCATCCATTTTCATGCAACCAACATACTTAAACATCCATAACACATAGAAATAGAATTAAACCTTACCTTTTCCTCAACTTCTTCACTTGGCTCAATTTACCAACTTGTATGAATATGTGTTTTTCTTGCTCCACAAACCACTCCAACTTACTACAAACTCTTCAAGGGATTGTTTGTCTATGAAGAACAAGTTGAGAATTCTCTCCTTTTTTTTTTTTTTTTTTTCGGTTTTTCTTTTCTTTTTCCTCAAGGCCGAATGGTCTGTGTTCTTTCTCCTCTCTTCTCTTTCTTTCTTATCTCTTGGAAACTCTAGAGAAAAAGATGAATAAATCATCTTTCCACATCTTTATATACTTAGTTCCCTCCAATAAAATTTGAACAAATTGTCCTTGTTTGGCTTATTTTCATTTGGCCACATTTTGAAAGTGGGGTCCATGGCCAAGTGGCCCCTTTCTTGAAAATTCTAGCAAATCTCTTCAATTTCATGAAAAATATTTTCCCTTGTTCCAAATTTGCCCCTAGCCTTTCTCCGTATTTCCACGAGTCATTATGCAAATTTACCATTTTACCCCGGCCTTTCTTAATATTCCAACTTTAAAATTTTCCATACGCAACTTGTGTCACTTGCCTTGACTTACCCGAGGGTCCAAAATACGGAATGTAACATCCTCCCCCCTTTAGAACATTCGTCCTCGAATGTCGAACTTATAGAGAGTTACCAAATTTCGGGGAGGTTTCCTTTATACCGTCGTACACAATCACTCAACACGTCCGTTCGTATACCTTGGTTGACTTATATTTTCTTATTATACTATACTTCATAGGATGTCGTCTCGTTGTCCCTTTTTATCTCTACCGATCCTTTTCGGTTACCTTCCTTGGTTGTTCTATATTTGCGTCGCATCGTACCCGTCGTCAATCTTGTTCTACGCCTTCTTCTCGTAGTTGCTCAACGTGCCAACATATCCCAAATTCTTGTTACCCTCTCATTCCCAACATTTCCAACCACTATTTAAACTCGCCTTGATTCTAGGTCGTGTTATATATCCAACTCGGCCTACGCAACCTCTATCACGTATCCGGTCATCCCATATACTCTAATATCATCCGAGCTACCCTAACTTCACATTTGCCTCCTATCTCTATACTTGTGAAATTTTTGGGATACTTCCTGGTGGGTCACCCATCATGGAATTGCTCCTATTCCAAAGACGCTTAACCCCGAAACGTTATCGTATTCGGTATCTTAACGCTAACATATTCGCATCCACTCTCCCGCACGGCTTTGTCACATAATCCGGGCGGTGTTAGAGTACTAGTCACTTTTGATACGCCCTCGGAACGTACTTTTCTCTTAATTACCGTTTTAGCCTTCTCGGCCCTAATACTCATTTCTTGTCTATGCGTATAACTACCTTTTGTCCAGGATTTCTAGATTTTCGTCAAAGAATATAAGGAATGACACATGACAAGATAGAGTTTAAATCGATCACATATGTACTTTATAAGGGAATGCCGATTGGGTACCCGTGGTCGCGTCCCGGGAGGGCTCGGGGATCCCGTTGTCTCGTCAAGGCGAATATGCGGTTCCGAGGATATCCTCCTCTGCTCGACCACGACCGCCGGGGCTCGGGACGTTCGTCCGGAGGGCGCACGGCCGACGACGAACCGATAGCGGATCCGGCGGCCGAGTCTCGATCTCTTCCGTCCTCCGTGCGCTCACGCATCAAGTGGCCGGCCCGACCACGTACAAAACAAGCACTCCGTGTCAAGGTAAGACTGATGTAACTTGCCACACCGAGTACATCGTGGTGGGGGTGGCCCCGTCCTATTTGAATCCGCTCTATGTCGGGACCCCGGAGCTCGGCACTCGATCCGGTTCGGATACCGGGAATGTCGCGATGCTCGTCCACCTCTATATTCACTTCCCGCCCCAAAAGATCTAGCCCTTTTTTGGAGCCCCTATCCGAATCCCGCCGCCCTCCGTTGTCGGTATTGTTCTTCCGTGTTTTGGGCGTTCGAATGCGAGCGATAGTCATCCCGTCCCGGAGTGAGGCCGTCAAGCATTCTCTAGCCAAACGCGGCCCCAGCCCTCTTACATACCGATGCACACGATCCCCCATATCCGCTACCATGGCCGGCGTACCGGGCTAATGAGTCAAACGGAGACCGTACTCCCGAGCACTCATATTTCCTGTTCGAGATTCAAGAACATGTCGCCGGCCCGTCGAACCTCGGTGGTAAGTAATGTCGCAGAAATGCCTCGCAAACTCTCGGACCGGGGGAGGCGCATTCGCTCCCCTCGAGGATATCCAATTATTATACCCTTCGCTATATCCCGCAATTTCGACTCGGTCTCCGAAGCATGTATTATTTTCGCAGCGTCCTCAACATTTCATCCAAAAAGCTTTGCGGGTCCTCCTCTCGGTTTCGATCCATAGAACTCGTAGGATTTAGGGAGACAAAATCACGGGCTCGGCGCCGCCGCCCGTCCCCTTTATCCCGCCGCCGAGCTTGTGCGGCGACTAATCGTCAAGACAATCCGGATGGCCTCCGTTACCGCGCCGGCCCGCGGCCGCCGGGGTGGCCGGGGCTCTACCCTCGCTCTCGCCACAAGGGGGAAGCAGAGAAGCCTCGTTGTGGGACTCGACTTCCGCTGGTGGCTCCCGTTCAACTCTCTTTTCCCGGCCACCCTCTTGCCCTTCCGGGCTGCTGTAGCTTTTCTCGTCACCGGCATTACTGAAACCATAACGCAGGATTAAGAAAGAATATAGAAACCGGTAACATAGCTCTATCGCACGATCTTAGAGTACAAAGGAGGTCATATTTCCTAAATTCCCTGCAGCCTCCCGTTTATAAGTATGGCGCGCTACATACCCACAAAAGTAGGACTCTACTAGACATAGACAAATCCTAGGACCGACCGCTCGATACCAACAGTCACGACCCAACTAGGGCCGCGACGAGCACCCGATACTTGTACCGAGCACCCCCGATCATATGTCTTGTTCTTATTACTAAGTGGGCCGTATGAACACTGACATTTTTTTTTTCTTAACAACATCGTCGATAATAGCATACATGTAGACGAGTAGTAATATCAACTCGCATCGACATATCATATGGTGACAAAGACAACTAGGTCGTGAAACATCTACGTACATATACGAGCTCTAAACACGATACATATAATTACAAGTAATCGATTTTGCCGTGTCCAAATATATACATAAAAGTAGTACCCAAAATAGAAGCTCCGAAACAACGGAGCGCCTCTCGATGTACAACCAAAAAGCTCCTAGGGGTCAATCCCGTCAACCGTCACCGCGTGGTACGAGATCGAAGAAAAGGGGTCCAAGCAGTGTACCGAGTATGTAAGCCATGGAAATAATACAGTGAACCATGTAACATATGAACAATAACAACATGTGGGACCAAGGATCATATAACGAGATAAAAGGAATAATCATGTAGTGCCTTTCGTGCGGATGTCACGCTTGCTTATTATATACTTTTGTTCAAAACATATCGTGTCATATACATGTGAAAATAACAAGTCATGTCGCCGAAATACGTCGGCTTTCATATGTGTCCCGCGTCCGGCATCCCGCGTCCGGGATGGAATTATACACCGACCTTGTCTATAGCGCAACATGTATCCATTCCCCGCCCCATTTTCATATACATATCATATACATGTCATATACATATCATATAAGCAGTGTGCATAAGAACCCAAAGAAAGTCATGTGTCTATCGGGTGACGTAAGGTCGGTAGCCCCCGATTACCTTATGGAATAACCACGGTCGCTTCGTCTCACCTTGAAAGAACAAACATTACCGGGCAATGAATAGCAACACCACAAGAAAACTTAAAACAGATTATAAAGTTTCAATAAAACAAGTGATGGGAAACGTATATCGAGACTCGAGTGACAAACATGAAAACACGGTCATTACGTCCCATTGGGTCATCCACGAAGGTTTCAAGACATTTCAATTTCATTTCCAAAGGTTTCGGACGTTTGAACATCATTTTACCTTAAAGCACAAGTTTTGGGTTCAATTCTACCGAATGAATAGTGAATAAATTTAGGTGTCGTTTCCGAGGGGTAGAACTTTTCCCGAGGGTCGGATTTTGACCTATACTAACTAGGACATGCCAAATGAAGGAGAAGTAGGCTTCACATACCTTTTACGCTTTGTACACGTCTCCAAACTCAAGCTCCAAGTTCGCCAAAATCTACAAATTGGTCATGTTTACCAAACATGATTAGTGCCTTTGGAATTGGATTCTTAAAATAAAACTTGGCTACCGAGATTTCGACAGCACCTCCCCTATAAATACTCCATCCCACCAAGTTCAACTTGGCCCATATCAAACAACAACAATCCGGGAATTCAAACCCGGCCAAACTATCAACCAACAATACCAACAACAATATAAGCAACATCAACAATCGACTAAAACGCATTCTAGCGCAAATAGTCTTATTTTCCAAATAACCCAACAACTCCAAATCCAACTTTACACTTACAATCCAATATCAATATGTTCATATTCACATACTAATTTAAGGTCATTCAAACATAAACCAAGAGCATTTCAAACTATATATCCAATATTCAACAATTCCAACAATTTCCATACAATTTGATATAATTTAATACAATATAATTCGCATAATATTCCAACAATACCATCAACATACTACTTGCTCACATCTTCCAATTTATGAGACAACAACAACATTTTCTTCCTTCTTTCAAATTCAAGCACGACAATCCAATTTTCATTCCTCTAAACCATTAAATCTTTATTCTAACATCATAAAACCCATCATAACAACAATTTCCATTCTAAATAAAATCAATTCATCACACCCTACCATAACCTTGAATTGCCAACCCCCTCCCCATATGCATGTTTTTCATAATTTCCATATTTTCCATACATTACAACAACAACCAACACACAACACAACACAACACAACACATACACACATACACACACTCACGGCTCCACACACACTTCCACAACACATGAGTTTCATCCATTTTCATGCAACCAACATACTTAAACATCCATAACACATAGAAATAGAATTAAACCTTACCTTTTCCTCAATTCTTCACTTGGCTCAATTTACCAACTTGTATGAATATGTGTTTTTCTTGCTCCACAAACCACTCCAACTTACTACAAACTCTTCAAGGGATTGTTTGTCTATGAAGAACAAGTTGAGAATTCTCTCCCTTTTTTTTTTTTTTTTTTTTTTTTTTTTTTTTCTTTTTCCTCAAGGCCGAATGGTCTTGTGTTCTTTCTCCTCTCTTCTCTTTCTTTCTTATCTCTTGGAAATTCTAGAGAAGAAGATGAATAAATCATCTTTCCACATCTTTATATACTTAGTTCCCTCCAATAAAATTTGAACAAATTGTCCCTTGTTTGGCTTATTTTCATTTGGCCACATTTTGAAAGTGGGGTCCATGGCCAAGTGGCCCCTTTCTTGAAAATTCTAGCAAATCTCTTCAATTTCATGAAAAATATTTTCCCTTGTTCCAAATTTGCCCCTAGCCTTTCTCCGTATTTCCACGAGTCATTATGCAAATTTACCATTTTACCCCTGGCCTTTCTTAATATTTCAACTTTACAATTTTCCATACGCAACTTGTGTCACTTGCCTTGACTTACCCGAGGGTCCAAAATACGGAATGTAACAACCAGCCGTCGCAACAAGATCACTAGCATACTTTTGTTGTGTAAGCATGATCCCAGTAGGCAAGTATAAAACCTCAAGCCCAAGAAAGCATGTCAGTCGTCCCAAGTCCTTCATCTTAAATGAGGCATGCAAGAACTCTTTCAACTTCGTAATATTCTCTGGATCATTTCTTGTGATAATGATATCGTCAACATAAATGAGAACTATTGTGATACCTGTCGGAGAAGTATGAAATGAATGATCTGAAGAGCTCTAAGAGAAGCCCGCAGTCTGAATCGTGGACCGAAATTTATTAAACCAAGCTCGGGGAGCCTGTTTTAAGACGTACAGAGATTTACGAAGACGACAAACTGCATTTGGTCTTGGCAGAACACATGAGTAGAGGTTTCATAAACACAACTTCTTGCAAGTCACCGTAGAGAAAGGCATTTTTCACATCCATCTGATGTAAGGTCCAGCCTTTTATCGAAGCCACAACCAATAATGTTTGTACCGTTGTCATCTTAGCAATAAGTGCAAATGTCTCCTCATAATCCACGCCACACTCTTGTTTGTACCCTTGAGCAACTAACCGAGCTTTGTAGCGATCAATTGTACCGTCTGCCTGGAGTTTAATGGAATACACCCACTTACTTCTAATGAGAACTCCATCTGCTGGTTTATCAACGAAGTCCCAAGTAGAATTCTCATTTAGTGCACGGAGCTCTTCCGACATTGCCCCTTTCTAACAGGTTTGTGTAGAAGCTTGTGAGCAAGATGTAGGAACGTCAACAGAATGTAATGTAGTATGTATGGCGTAAGACTTACCAAATTTCCCCGGAGAGTAACTAAGCCGTTCAGGTGCGACATGGTTTGTCCTTCCAGACCGGCATGGGGGAGTAACTGAATGGGATGAAACCTCTTTCGAAGTTGACGATGCAGATGAAGAGTAGATACTGGAAGTAAAAGAGAGTTGGGGATCATTGTTATCATAGTTCACGGGCTGTTCTGGAGGGTCAAGGGGAGGATCAGTAGCTACCGCATCATCATCAAACTTGTACATAAAAGAAACAGATTTCGAATCATGCTTTTTAGAATCGTGTTTGTAAGAAAAATGATCCTCAAAGAAAATAACATGCCTAGATACTCGGAGTTGAAGACGAAAGGCATCATAACATAGATACCATTTTTGCGTGTCGCTGTAGCCAACAAAAATACATTGTGCTGCCTTTCTTTGAAAGCTTATGCCATTCATGTGCTGGAAGATAGACAAAGCAAACACAACTAAAAACTCGCAAGTGAGAATAATCATGCTTCCTGTGAAATAATTTGAAGTACAGAGTCTCATTGCCAATGATTGGGGAAGTTTGTCTATTGATCAAATAGACAGAAGTATGTACAGCTTCAGGCCAGAAACTCTTTGGCATATTAGACGTACCCAAAAGAGCTAATGTAGTTTCCAAAACATGTCGATTTTTCCTTTCTACGATGCCATTTTGTTCTGGAGTATGAGGACAAGTGTGTTGGGCTATAATTCCTTTGTTTTTGAAAAACTCAACAAGATTAGTCTTAATGTACTCTCCCCCGGAATCATAACGAAATATTTTTATAGTTTTATGAAATTGTGTATGCACATACTCAACAAAATTCATAATACAAGCCGGAACCTCAGATTTATTTCGAATAAAAAACACCCATGTGTATCTAGATACATGATTAATAAATAAAACAAAGTACTTATATCCCATCCTTGTAAAAATAGGAGAAGGACCCCAAACATCACTATGCACTAAATCAAACGGATCTTCATAAGCAGATGAACTGGATGGAAAAGGGAGCTTGTGACTTTTCGAACCGGCACAATTAGAACATGACAGAGGGAGACTGGAATGGATGCCATGTGCTGCTGGAAGACATGATTTAAGCATGTGTTGAAGCCTAGAGGAATAAGGATGGCCCATCCTATTATGCCAAAGAGTGAGCAACTTATTCGAGCGAGTAGCATCCGTTGCAGAAACTAAAAGAAAACAATGATGCAAGTGACGATGAACCGACTCTAGTAGAAACATTCTGCCAACTCTACGCCCCGTGGCCATGATCATTGCGGTTTTCAGATTCTGAACAACACAACCGTTAGGTGACAATTTCACAACACAATTTTGATCAGCTAGTTGACCAACTGAAATAAGATTAGCCTTCAACTTCGGTACATAAAGAATGTTCGACAGATTTCCAACAGAACCAATACCCGACGCGGGCAATGTGTGCCCATTTGCCGTATGAATAACATGTTTAGAAACATCATCAGATAATGAAGAAAATTGAGATAAATTTCCCGTCATATGATTAAAAGCAACTGAATTGAGATGCTAAGTAGATTTAATAGAATTAATTGTACCTGAAGAGGATGCCGAGAGTGCACTTGAGATGGCAGCGAGAAGGGCAGCTGCTATAGAATCTCAAATTAGTCTTTCGAGATTATGACCAGCAGAGAAGGAACTAGATGGTGTAGTAACATCTGTCTGATATGCTTGGTGAGTAGGTCGCGAACGGTTTGGATGACGACGACGACAGTTCGAAATATGATGGCCAGCAATCTTGCAATAAGCACAATACTTTTTCCTCTTTGGACAATTGGTTGCTATGTGACTGAAGGCGTGGCATTCATAGCATTGGACACTTCACTTAGTATTTCCTGTCGAAGCAACACAATCTGATTTTTCTGCAAGTAGTGCAACAACAGGTAATGGCGTGGACTCCATGGCAGCCTGAGTTCCAAGCCTGATCTCTTCACGCAAGACGACTGCCAACACATCGTCCAGAGAAGGTGTGACTTCTCTGTTCAACAAGCTGCCACGAATCGACTCGAATTCAGGCCTAAGTTTTATTAAGAACTGCACCATCCTTGTCTTCTCCCGTTCTTTCAGGACTTCCTTGAGCCCTGCCGTAGACATATTCTGCCCAGAAAATTGATCTTGTTCTGACCAGAGTGATTGCAAGCCAGCGTTAAAAGAGCGAACATTCTTGTCCCCTTGTGTATACTCGGCAATGTTTCGTTCCACTTCAAATTCTCACGCAAGAATGCTTTATTGTTAGACTGTACGAATGTGGAGCCACAACTCAGAAGCATGACTAAATGGTCTAAGTACCATAGCAATGTCAGCATGTACCGAATTCAGCATCCAAGTTATTACCTTTGCATTATTTAATTTCTAGAGATCCAACTCTTTTGGATATGTTAGCTGGCGAGTAGAACCATCTAACAACCCAAAAGGCCCTTACCTTGAACAAAGACTCCGAAGTAGAATTCCCATAGAGCGAAATTGGAACCGTCCAATTTTGTGGAGAGCAAATCGTGCGAGGATGATTTTGAATCCATGGAGCGACAAAATACGACTGAGAGAAAAAGAAAGAAAAAAAAGGTACAGGTTACCTGTCTAGAGAAAACAGAGAAACAAGAAGGTGGCAAAGTACCTGTGTAGAGGAATATAGAGCACAAAAAAAAAAAAAAAGATTTTGGCTCTGTATACTATGATAGAAGAAACGCAAGACTTTTAGAATTGTTTTATGTACTTATTCAATAATATCATAGGAATATTTATAGCTATACAACTGTATGGTTAAAGTCCTATTCTAGGAAGGAGAATATATTGTAATAACTATACAATCAAAGTCCTATTCTATTCTTGGAAGGAATATATATTGTAATAACTATATAATTATAATATTGACTAACAGTATGAAATAAAAATACATATAACAATGCAGAGATTAAACTCATTTAAAGATAAGAATACCTTATGAAAATAGGCAATTTATACATAATAAATCATCGTTATTAATCACTGCATACTAATTCTTTCATTATTAGTCATTATTAATCATTACAATTCCTACATTATATCCTCGCATAACTAATATTTGAAACAAGTGAAGTTAAATTTACAATTTAAAAATGTAGTGAAACTTACCTATGAAGTTTCCACTCTAATGTTTGGCTTATATGCGTAAATGAGAACACGAAGCATGTTAGTTCCACACGAGTCTTTCGAGAGTGATAGCTTGTGCCTTTGAGTGAGTATTTTAACAGCTAGAGTTTGACGCTATGGATTATCTTTTGACTTTGTGTCCTTTCTGTGAGGGTTGTTGAGAGAAAAGCTATCCCCATTGGAAGTATGGGGAAACATCCTAACAAACGTTACAAATAATTTAGAGTAACTTATGTACCAACGTGGCCCTACAAAAAAGAAGCATTATCTTTTTGTTTTATGTTAACCCACCCTTAACCCCTGTTCCCACGTCACAAAAACCCACATGGCTCATCAGTGATAGCATATGATTTTTGCCTTTCGAGTGGCTTGTAACTCTTAATTACAACGAGAGATTCTATTACTAGAGCAACCTTCAGCATTTTGCATTATTAGTTATAATCAACTAAAGGTAATTTTTTATATTAAGCTAAATTAAAAACATGAAAACATAGTAAATACCATGCTAGAATTGGTTCATTTTATATTAATTGTGTGAAAAATCTAACAAATTGTAAGCTTATAAAAACTTAAATTCGACAAACATTACTTTACTTTGATAGAACAACTTCTTTTGTTTCTTGAACAGCACGACCAGTCACACATATGAAAAATTGGGGTGAGAAGTGGCATTTGTTTTAGAGTTTACAAAAAATAATTTGTAACAGGGACAAATATAGAAAACTCCGTATAAGTTATGGCTTAACTTAACCCACTAACTTTCGCAAAACTTTTATAATATGTTAAGATATTTATTAAATATATACACATAATAAATATTGCACAATATAATTCAAATATGTATGCATCAAGTAGTATTTCGGAACTATAAAGTTCAAATCATGAATCCACTTATGATTTGTATGTGTCTTATTTGAGCTGTCTTTGTAAAACAAGTACTCCCTCTGTCTCAATTTATGTGATACACCTTATTCTTTAGTCCGTCCAAAAAGAATGATACATTTCCTTATTTGTGAACAATTTAACTTTAAACTTTATCTTTTATGCTTAACGAAATAATCTATAACCACACAAATATCTTTCGCTTGTTTTAAATCACAAGATTCAAAGTTTTTTTTTTTTTTTTTTTTTTTTTTTTAATTTTATACCCTACCAAATCAGTATCACATAAATTGAGACGGAGGAGTATGTATTTTTTCAATGAGTTGGATGCTGCAAGTTTGTATGACGCAAATCGCAATATAAGTATTATCGTCATTTATCACTTCACTTCGTACCGACTACCGACGTCAAAGCTCTATGGCCGGGTTGAACCCACCTTTTTTTTTTCCTTGCGCTACACGGTGCAGACACTGCTTCTGATGTAACTTGGGCAAATTTTTTTCATATATATAGTTGTACTAAGCACCTCTTCAAATCACAAAAATACACTCAGACCAATTTTCATTTCTCATCCTCATTCATAATCTTCCCCCAAAAATACCTCAAAACAGAAAGAACAAAAAAACACCATGGAAGCATCATTGACTGAAATGATGTCCAGGCTTGCTGGACTGATGTTCCTTTGGGGCACAATTCAGCAACTTTTCCCTTATGCTCTCCGCAAACGCATCGAATCCTTGTGGCACAGAGTGGAAAATTATTTCTTCCCTTATGTCCAAATTACAATTGAGGAATTCTCCAATGGTAAAAGCAATGAAATATACAGCCAGGTTAACACTTATTTGGGTACTAAGTCAATCAACAAGGATGCTAAGTTTCTCAAAGCTGAAAAATCCAAGAACAGCAAATCTTTTGCTGTTAGCTTGGATGAAGGAGAAGAAATTACTGATGAATTTCAAGGTGCTAAACTCTGGTGGCGCTCTTACAAGGAAAAAATTTCCAATGATTCTACAGGGCGTCGGTCTAATAATTCTGTTCCAATGGAAAAGAAAAGTTACACAATTACTTTCAATCAACGACACAGAGAAATTGTTACTGGAAAATACTTAAAGCATGTGATGGAAGAAGGCAAGGCAATTCAGTTTCAGAATAGGAAACAGAAGATCTACTCCAACAATTGTAGTGAAGATTGGTATTGGTATGGTAAAGGTATGTGGAGGGACATTAATTTCGAGCACCCTGCAACCTTCGATACTCTGGCTATGGACCCGAAGAAGAAAGAGGAAATAATCAACGATCTCGTTGCTTTTAGCAAGGGGAAGGGCTATTACTCCAAGGTTGGTAAGGCGTGGAAGCGCGGCTATCTTCTTTATGGTCCACCAGGAACTGGAAAATCAACCATGATTGCAGCTATTGCGAATTTCTTGAACTATGATATTTATGATCTTGAGCTCACCTCGGTTAAGGATAACTCGGGGCTTAAGAAGTTGCTCATGGAAACAACAAGCAAGTCCATCATTGTCATTGAAGACATTGATTGCACTATTGATCTCACAGGCAAGAGAAAGAAGAAAAAGAAAAAGGAAAAGGAAACAACGGGTGAAGATCAGGAAGAAGACTCGGACTCGTCTGCAGAGAAAGAAAGTACTGAAAACAAGGAATCAGGCAAACTTACACTTTCGGGGTTGTTGAATTTCATTGACGGAATATGGTCAGCTTGTGGTCAGGAGAGGATTATTATATTTACCACCAATCACAAGGACAAACTGGATCCAGCTCTAATACGTAGAGGAAGAATGGATATGCACATTGAGATGTCTTATTGCAAATATGAAGCATTCAAAGTGTTGGCTAAGAATTACTTGGATATTGAAACTCACACTTTGTTTCAACAGATTCAAGGTTTAATTGAGGAAGTAAACATGAGTCCTTGTGATGTGGCAGAGCACTTGATGCTCAAGAATGCTTCAGGAGGACCTGAAAGTTGCTTGGAGAAGTTAATTCAAGCTTTGAAAGAGGCCAAAGAAAAGGCCAATAAAGACAAAAAAGAAGCCAAGGAAAAAGCTAAGCAGAATTCCAAGAAAATTAAGAAGTTCTCGACAAAATTAGTTAGAAATTTTGGCATCGTACAAAATTTGTTCAAATGATGTTTTCATATATTTTTAACTTCAACTACTCGATCTTTCCTTCTCTTTTTGGTGGCTAGGGAATTGGGGCTTCTCCATGTATAGTCTTGTATTGGTGTTACCAGAAGTAAGATGCTGTTTGCTCTTTGTGGCATTGACAATTGCAATGGAGTACTTAGGATGTCAAACATGTCAAAATTAATAGATATTAGTGTACTATCTACTTTGCAATCCTTAATTGAAATCTGCAGGCATCATACTCAATTTGACTTTGTAATAAATTCATCATAGTTGCATTTCACGAGGTTATGCAGTCCGATATTTTCGAGCTAAGTATAGTGTAAATTCAAAATTGTTGCTATCTCTTGTATTATCTCTGAAACTGTTCTCATCTCCACTGGTGGACATAGGTCTGGTGACGGACCGAGTAAAACATTTGTGACTCCTTTAATATATTTATCTTAACCATCTAAATAATTGACTGTTAAGAGTTGTTAAATTGTTGCTGTATCTTGTATTCCTTGATTTTGGTTTTGTTTTAGGAGTACTTTTGCCACTAGAACTCAATATAACCATAGAATAATTGATTGTTAAGAGTTTTTAAATTATCTATTTGTAATTCAGATTAATGTTCGATTCATTAGAGGTTTTATGATAACGTATCTACTAGTGTTAATCTCAATTAGCGATATGCTCTTTTTAATTAACTTCTTTTGTTCCAACATAATTCTCATGATTTACCTCAGAAGGCTTTATGAGATAAGTAATTGATTCTATCAAAAGAAAAAGTAAGGATAATATTTGAAGAGCTCATTAGATATCTTGACGAATAAGTCCAAGATCTGCAGAAAGGTTCTTTCCACATGTTCCCAAAGAAAAGTTCTTTTGACATCATTTTTAACGATTTTTTCACTTAAAATGTTATCCAAAGGTAATGCATTTAAAAGATCCCACCTACCACGAAGCAACGGTCTAGAGAATTTGTGTAATTGACTAGTTTCAAGGGAAAAAGAAAGCTGGATAATTTAATTGATTTAGAGACGAAAAAAAAATACTAACATTGTATAGAATTTGAACTACCGCTCGTCATATTGCTCCTTATCTAGAAATCAAAGAAAATAATACGGGGATTTCGTCGAACCTATTCATATTCATATATATTGCATAACGTAATCCTATAATACCAATTGAATTTTGGGGTTTTCTGATTAAGCCAAGTCTGTAAATTTGGAATTTAAATGCAGAACAAGATAAAGAGTTTACTAAAAATATAAATACTTGTGACATTGTGTATATAACTTAAATCCTTCCATAAAATTGTTTCACTCTCATTTCATTTCATGTAGTACTGGAATTAAGAATGTGTGATGGTGGTAAATTAGCCAAAAGAAGTTTCCTCCTGAAGTTTAAGTTCTACACACTAAATAGTATAAGAATATTTACACAATCATGTCATTTAGAAGATAATTATCTATAAGTCTCTTGATAAACATTAATTGGTAATCCATTGAAAATGGTCCTTCCCTCTGTCCCAATTTATATGCTCTTTTCCTTTTTAATTAGTCCAAAAAAGAATGACACATTTATATATTCAGTAACAATTTAACTTCAAATTTATCATTTTACCCTTAATGATTTTATAGCTACGCAAATATTTATGACTTATTTTGGACCACAAATTTCAAAAGTCTTTCCTTTCCTTCTTAAATTCTGTGCCCAG
The DNA here is from genome assembly GCF_029784015.1 of Lycium ferocissimum. Taxonomy (NCBI): domain Eukaryota; kingdom Viridiplantae; phylum Streptophyta; class Magnoliopsida; order Solanales; family Solanaceae; genus Lycium; species Lycium ferocissimum. The sequence continues at coordinate 69,123,825 of NC_081343.1, forward strand.
TCAAACACCTTCATATAAAATGAGACGGAGGGAGTAAGTAATATGCCATCACATGCTAAAATTCATTGATAATGTAAAAAAAAAAAAATGTAAATTATCAGTGCATGTAATTAATTAAAATCTTTCCACGAAATGCTTCGTGCCCAAGTTACTCCATCGTATAATATACTATTATTTCGCGCTAACCGATTGATGCAAGGCTATTGGAAGGTGCAGAATGCAGATCGTGTCCAATTTTATAAAAACTGAAGGCAGGCTTACAAAAGAAATCCTATTGAACGAAAAAGAAAAAGTGATTAGTGATAAGTTAATAGCTCGAGTTGGACTATCTTTTCAGTTTTTGCCTTTTTTAATTCCACAAAGTTGTGTGAAAAGCCACCCCGAAGCTTCGAAAACGAACATATTGGCTCTATCTTTTCCTTTTGAAAACATGAGTCATACCCATCTTTTAGGGAAATACATTAATATTCGTTTTTCTCTCCATGCTTATACTAAATTAAGAATTATATAACAGTTTATAAAATCTTACAGTAGTGAAGTTCCTTTAAAGGGGACCGCGTACAACAGGCCAACTTTCTTGTACTTGTGCCACACGAAGGACATCAATTTCCCCTTCTATATATAGTTGTATGAGTTAGTTGTATTAATCACCATCATTAACCACAAAATACACTTGCTTTCTTTATTCAAAATCTTGCCCACAAATATAGCTAAAGAAGGAAAACTCAATGGTAGATACATTGACTGAATTATGCTCCAAGCTTGCTGGATTGATGTTCATTTTGGGCACAATTCAGCAACTTGTTCCCCATTCATTCTACAAGCGCATCAAATCCTTGTGGCATCGACTCGAAAATTATTTCTACCCTATGTCCACATTACCATCGATGAATTCTCCAATGATAAAAGAAATGAAGTCTACAAACTTGTCAAAGCTTATTTGGGTACTAAGTCCAATAAGGATGCAAAGTATCTCAAAGCTGAGAAGTTCAAGAAGAGCAAGTCTTTAGCTGTTAGCTTGGATGATGGTGAAGAGGTCATTGATGAATTTCAAGGTGCCAAACTCTGTTGGCGCTCTTACAAAGAAACATTCCCTGATAATTCTCCAGGGGCCCGTTCTCAGCTTCCGATTGAAAAGAAATGTTTCACGCTAACTTTCAATAAAAAACATCAAGACATGGTCACTGGACAATACTTGAGGCATGTGATGGAAGAAGGCAAGGCCATTGAATTCAAGAACAAGAAACAAAGGATTTACTCTAATGACAATGGGTATTCGAATTGGTATGGCATGTGGAACCACATTAATTTCGACCATCCTGCAACATTTGATACTCTCGCTATGGACCCTAAGAACAAGGAGGAAATAATCAATGATCTCGTTGCTTTTAGCAAGGGGAAGGACTATTATTCCAAGGTCGGAAAGGCTTGGAAGCGCGGCTATCTTCTTTATGGTCCACCAGGAACTGGAAAATCAACTATGATTGCAGCAATTGCGAACTTTTTGAACTATGACATATATGATCTTGAGCTCACATCAGTTAATAGCAACTCACTGCTTAAGAAGTTGCTCATGGAAACAACAAGCAAGTCCATCATTGTTATTGAAGACATTGATTGCTCTATAGATCTCACAGGCAAGAGAAAGAATAAAAAGAAGAAAAATAAGGAAACGACAAAAGATGAGGAGGAAGCAAGTGAAAATAAGGAATCAGACAAACTTACACTTTCGGGGCTGTTGAATTTCATAGATGGAATATGGTCAGCTTGTGGTCAAGAGAGGATCATTATATTTACGACTAATCATGTGGACAAACTTGATCCAGCTCTAATACATAGAGGACGGATGGATATGCACATTGAGATGTCATATTGCAGATACGAAGCATTCAAAGTGTTGGCTAAGAATTACTCGGGCATTGAAACACACCCTTTGTTTCAACAGATTCAACGTCTAATAGAGGAAGTAGACGTGAGTCCTTGTGATGTGGCCGAGAACTTGATGCCTAAAAATGCTTCAGGAAGGCCTGAGATTTGCTTGGAGAGCCTGATCCAAGTTTTGAACAAGGCCAAGAAAAAGGCCAGCTTGAATTCCCAGAAGAGCAAAAAGTTGTCCACAAAATTATTCAAAACTTGTGGCCATCTCAAATGTTGTTTGAATGATGTTATCATGTTTAACTATCAGGCTCTCCTACTCTTCTTTATTGTAGGCTTTTTCCATGTATACAGTCCATTTTGATTCTTAGCAAAAATAAGATGTTGTGCTCTTCCTTATCTATTTTTCGTTTTAGTATTTGTCTAGCAGAACAGACTCATTTTGTTTCCAAAAGCATTGACCAATTTTGTTATGTCTAACATGATGCCTTAAAATATACTCGTCTGTTGTTACAACTCACAAATACAAATAACAAAAGAAAAGTTTTATTTGGATCATGTAACTAACGCATAGCACAAAGGGCATTAGATGTAAGACAAGAACTCGGGCATGTCACAAGCAGAGAGCTCAACTATACAAGAAAATACATTAATTGAGTTATATATGCTTTTGGATTAGTGCAAAATTGTTAAAAGTTGTGAAAAGAACATGTTTTGTATGTCCAGCGGAGAAAGTGTGTGAGAGGGAGACATGCTTTGTATGTCCAACGGAGAGAGTTTGTGAGAGGGAGAGACGGCGTGTGAGAGAGAAATCTCTGAAATAGATTTCACTAGTATATGAAAATATGATCCTTCTATAAGATATCATTTTTGTTGCGGAAAAAGGTCAAAACCGCACTAATGAGAGCATATTTGAACCTACAAGCATACATTAAGAGCTTATTTGGTCCAATTTAGTTCCTAACTGCAATTATGCAACAACTTATAAAGTTGCATTTATGAAACAACTAGTAAAAGGGTCCGCGCTTCACGCGGTAATAAGAGATCTCACTAAATTTATAATATAATTTTTATAATAATAAGATATTACAGTTATTTTAAATTTCAAAAATTTGAAACACTACTATTTTTCAAATTCAAATGAATTGGATTAGTTGGATATGTTTCTCTAACTTTAATTTTGTATTAATGAAATACAGGTAGGGATAAAACTTGTTTTCCTTAAAAAATATTTAAAAGAAGAATTAACATATATAACTTTTTTCCTTCTTTGTAGTGTAAATTTTCAAATTATATTAAATTGCAAGAAAATTGGAAAGATACAATTCATTCTTTTTAAAATTTCTCTAACAAAAAATCAAAATACAATTTCATAAAAAAAGGGATGGCTTAGGAGAGATAATCTATATGCGCTTACAAGCTTTCTCCTTTTCGCTATCTTCGTCAGCATTTATTTCCTTGTTATTATCTTCCATTCATCAACCTAAACAAATTAACGCCCAAGGAGCAAGGGTAATCAAAGGTGCAAATAGAAGAATTTCAAAAATGATATCAGTGCCTAAATCCTATTATCTTGTTTGGCTTATTATACAAAGATTAAAGAATCATGTTTATGTGACAAAAAATCATACCTTGCAGAGGTTTAAGGTAAAAACCTCACCATTGACCAAAGAAATATTTAACGGCATAGAAATATTAAGAGATTCAACTCTAGCCTCGTTAATTAAAATCTGAACCTGCACACTCAAAATAATTTCAAAATATTTAAAGAGAACTTTATGGAAAAATCAATATCTTTTGAATAATTTCATAATAAAATAATATACAATAAAAGAACAAAATTCCACAAAACTATGAAGCTGGAGCAAATTTCACCCTCCATAGCTACCTTGGTAGGGAAGAGTTCATCGTGTAAAATATTAATTTAAAGATGCTCCTAATATAGAGGAGTAAACAAATGTGACGTCTGGGGAAAAAACTGGAAGTGACGTTTAAAATTTCCTAGATGAAACAACTTTTTTTATCACTCTAAAATAGGGAGAAAAAAATGTACTTTTGCCCCTTTAATTATCACAAGCATTTAATAGGTTGTAACAGTTCATAATTTTAAAAGGTTGTAACTAGCCCAATATTTTCAGTTAGGCAACGTTTCTTTCTTTCTTTTGGAATGAAGAAATTAATATTTAACAAAAAATGAGAGTAAAAAAGCAAAAAATGACAGCAAAAGATAAAAGAAATTAATATTTAAACGAGATAAAATTTTGAGTATAGTAAAACAAGAAAAAAACACAATATTGGAAAACAAATTAGAAATAATATCTTTATTTAATTTTTTTTCTATGCATCTTTAGATAACGCAGTTTTAAAAACACATTTAGTTCATAAAAATCATGACTGTACTTTATATGACTTCGCGTTACGATTCGGTAACTTTATTTAATTTCTTGATTTTAGTCTTTTACTTATAGACTTGAATTTCAAATTAGAAACTTTTTTTTTAATGTATCCATTCTTCATTTTTTAACGGAAAAGAAGCATCTAATCACCTTATTAGAAAGTCCATTGACGGCCTTATCATATTCAACATATCTGACTTTCAAATAAGATAACTCGCCTTTGAGATCCCTTTATTGATCAAATGATCTCGTGACAAACTATTTATGCGTATTAGGCAAAATATCTGCTAGTTTTTTTGCATTATCTTGGGTTAATGTCACCTGTAACTTGCAAATTGGTGAGCCGTAAATTAAAAAAAAAAAAAGTGGAGGAAAACAAATATAAGCCCGGACAAAAAACAAAAAAGAAATTTAAACAGAGATACTTGAAAATTAAGTACCAACCAAGCATGAATGTTTCAGGGTGTTTCTTCTCCGCCGGAGCTTTTCCTCAATAACGGTGGACTTCCTCTCCTCCGCTAGTTTCTTCTCTATTAAGAAGTCCCATGTTTTGTGTTGAACAATCAAAAACATAATCAATTGATAAGGAAAGTAGATAATTATGCCTTTTAAAAAGGCTCCGGCAACATGATTTATCAGTCATTCACAACGGAAGATTAAAAAGACGAAGGTTGAAGAGTACCTGTTTGCCATCCCTTATTTATAATTGAGTAAGTTCATCACAGGGGAAAAAATTGAAGACCGAAGGCTGTACCGGCTCGGAAAGAGGGGAAACAAGTTCCTAACCTTAAACTACTGGTTTTTCTTTCCTAAAATGCAATTAAAGCCGTAATATTTTGAATTTAACAATAGAGTTTGTGTTGAATTAAGAAAAGCTTTTGGGCAAAAGCCTTCCATGCCAGGAAAGAAGAACCTCCCATTACGGTTGGGTCCTTAAATGTGCCGTAAATATTGAACCGTTTTATTTTGAAACGGGAAGAAAGCAACGCTTGAGTCTTTTACAATTATAGGGAAATAATATTAAATGGATCGAAAATAAGGAAAAGCAGCAAAAAAAATAGGAAAATTGATAAATAGAAACTTGTCACATTAGAGTGCCACGTCAGCGGGCCTTTGGCCTGCTTTTATATATATATATATGACTTGGTTGAGTTGTAGGCAAACACAAATATTATGATTTTTGGCCCTTTTTAGTTCTTAATTTAGTTCTTGCACATCTGTACAATCTGTTCAGACGTATATCTCATATATTGTATATCTAAAAATAAGTAGAACTTATGCGTACATATTCTAACAATATTTGATCCAACTATATATTAGAATTAAAATATACAAAAAGTTAGCGTTGTTCAATATCCTTACCGAACAACAAATGAATGGAACATCTGCAACCAAAAGCAAAACTTATGTTAAAAGTCTAAAAGATTTCTGTAAAATTTAACCTGACCAAATTGGAGAACTTCGGTGTTAGAGAAGTGAGGATAAATTATAAATCTTGGAAATATGTGATAAGATGCAGCTCTAGATTTTATTGAAATTTTGTATCATTTTAATATGATGTTATTTATATACAATAGAGATGGTAATGAAAAACTATGGCAGGCAGTAAAACATTGTACAAAAGGAATCCAAAAATAATACAATACTTACCCTTGATAGTAACATCTGAATACAAAGCAGAAAATCGTTGTAAATGCTCAATATAAAAGAAAAACAGTAGAAGTGATGGAATACAAGCATAAAACAGCGGAAGCAAATAGCCAGGATTAAACTTACATGTAATATAGACAACCCATAATCAAACCTAAAATTGATACTTATCTCTTGAAGCGTGACCGCAACCAAAAATCGAATCTTCAACCACGAACACACACCATCCACGAGATCATCATCCTTCAATTCCACAGTCTTATACTGTATAACCCGAATAATACCAGAATTTATGAAATTTGTGTGGGCGAATTTCTATGGAAAAGTGAAGAAACTTGTAAAACCCTTACCTGCTGAGTCTTTATTTTCCACTAAGAAATAATATTCCACTTAATTCTTTATTATTCGAGCATAGCAGGGACCACAAAATTTAATTAACGAGGCTTCCTATTATGGAACTAATTCGAAATATCGGAACTAATCCTACCATAATAAATTACAAATTATTCCACTAAAAAATCCTAATTGCGCTCCTCAGTTCAATTTTGAAATCTTTCATTAAATCTTATTTAACTCTCCATATTAAGATTACAGATACCAATCAATTAAATTAAATTACTGACAATTTAATTCATTGACTAATTGAATCTTTTATATTTCCGCTTAACTTATATCATGTGACGGATACAAAATTCACCTGCAGGGTTTTCACATGAGACTTATAAGCATTCATAAAGGGGTATCATCAATCTCAAAGTCGAGACATGGATTCTATCAACTAATTATTATTTCACAAATGTATTTTGCCATTATCTAATTTACCAGAAATATATAGACCCGCAATTGAGTCGTACTTTTTAATAAATCAAAATAATGAACAAATCACATTGATCGTAATAATTATATCAAGATTAAGAGTATAAGTACATTTAATGAACTAGAGAATTTGTTTTAATATATCAGTACAAAAACACTTATCTCTACTTGGTCCGTTCAATACATACAAAATGTACTAGCACAAGAAGACGGAACTATACTGTTCCCATAATGAAGATACATTATATTAATCTTGTGCTACAATCATACCGATGGGTTTGTCCAAATTCCATCTTAGATTGTGAACATAAACTTTATACTTATAAGAACCGATGATTTAATCTTCCATGTAGAAGCTAAACTCTATACACTAAATCATCTACTATATAAGTAAAGGACACACAAGGACACACATACTAGTATATGATCTATTTAACTCTTTATTAAAAATTAAATAAATAATTGTTCTATAATAAATATTTTATCCATACACATGGTTAATACTATATATCCCAACAAAAAGAATATAGTAATATACTTTAATTTTGTCCATAGACTTGAATGTCTTGGAGGTGAAGAGGTATATGTCGAACGGTTACAGGAAGATAGAAAGGCAATTTCACACCATATTTTGTCTAATTCAATCCTATACGTTTCTGACTTAGGAAATTTCTTTCTTTAATGCATCATTAAATATGATGAAGAAGACGATAAAAATAGATCAAATGAATCGGGTCTACATTATTTTTTTACAACTCCAATAGTTTAGCTTAAAGTATAATGATTTGATTGATCAGGTGGTTAAATTCCCATTTAATTGATTTATTTATTATTTGTTGGAGGATAAATTTACTATTTGGTACAAAAATATTTTTAAGAGTCATGTTCAGATGAGGGGTAAAAAACTCCCTCCGTTCACTTTAACTTGTCCACTTTTGACTATGCACATCCCTTAAGAAATAATAAAGGAAGTGCATAATTTACCAATGTACCCATATTAATTGATGCATATTTTTATTGAATTTAAAAAAAAAAAATTGAAGTGAGTATTTAATACTATGGGTAAAACATGAAAAAAGAAATTATCTTGTCTTGATACACTACAAGTGACAAGTAAAAGTGAAAATCTATTTTTGAAATCTTTGGACAAGTAAAACTGAACGGAGAGAGTAACTTTTCAACTTAGAGTCTTTCACTTTTAGTACAATGTATATGATGATTTTACTTTTTTTTTTTTTTTTTAATACAAAATTGTAGTCTAAGATCACTTTGACCATAGTGCACTTTGATATATGAGGCTCACCGTTTGTGTTGGGTTAAATGAGATCTTCTTTATCAAGAACGTAGCAGTGCTTCTCAAGTCCTCCTACTATAGCCCTTATTCAAAGTTGTTCTGTACAATAGTTGTATGTTTTATATCAGCAACCAAGAATTAACTAGCACTAAAGTCTTTCTTAAAATCAAGACATCGAGTCATTGATATTCGGCTAAAAAGTCTATATTTCAAATACATTATCGCCTCATATCTTCATTATCGTTGTGCGGTCTATGTATTATTGGTTTACTTTGAGCTTATTACGTGTTTTATGTGTGTAGAAAGTGCTTGGAATTGGAAGAGCCATAAATGAATGAATTGACATGAAATCGAAGCAAGAACAATTGAAGCGAATGGAAGGAGGTCAACCTACTAGCTTCATGAGCCAAGCTTGCTGGATTGATGTTCATTTTGGGCACAATTCAGCAACTTGTTCCCCATTCATTCTACAAGCGCATCAAATCCTTGTGGCATCGACTCGAAAATTAGTTCTACCCCTTGAATTCTCCTATGATAAAAGAAATGAAGTCTACAAACTTGTCAAAGCTTATTTGGGTGCTAAGTCCAATAAGGATGCAAAGTATCTCAAAGCTGAGAAGTTCAAGAAGAGTAAGTCTTTCGCTGTTAGCTTGGACGATGGTGAAGACGTCATTGATGAATTTCAAGGTGCCAAACTCTGGTGGCGCTCTTACAAGGAAACATTCCCTGATAATTCTCGGGGGGGGGGGGGGGGGGGGGGGGCCATTCCCAGCTTCCGATTGAAAAGAAATGTTACACGCTAACTTTCAATAGAAAACATCAATACTTGGTCACTGGACAATACTTGAAGCATGTGACGGAAGAAGGCAAGAGTTCAAGAACAAGAAACAGAGGATTTACTCTAATGACAATGGGTATTCGAATTGGTATGGCATGTGGAACCATATCAACTTTGAGCATCCTGCAACATTTGATACTCTCGCTATGGACCCTAAGAAGAAGGAAGAATTAATCAATGATCTCGTTGCTTTTAGCAAGGGGTGTAGAGAAATATAGCAGAAGAAACGGTAAATCGGGAAGACCTTCTGCTAGCCCAAGATTGTTAACTAAGATCGGAAGATTCAACTAAAGAAGAGGAACCTATGGAATGGAAAAGTTTACTTGAATTGGCTTTTATTGGTAGCATTAACTTACAATTGGGGTTGGCTTGGCTTTTTACAAATGTTCAAGGTCACCCCTATTTATACTTGTCTAGGGATGGTTCTAGATATTATTCTAGATACATCCATAAGAAAAATCTAGTTACTCTTATCTCCTACTACTATTCTAGACTATCATGATATTATTCTAGATACAAAAGGATCTAGATAATTCTACCCTCAACTACAAATATCTAAGTGTCTAGAATTTCTAGGCATTTCCTAAGTATATATATCAAAGAAATTACAATATAACTTTTTAGAAACTGCTCTAAATATCTATGATATTTACTCTTCCAAAAAATTAACTTTAATTTTTCACACTCCCCCTTAAAGTAATATTTTGGAAGCTATCCTGAACTTGTCGTGGAAGAACTCAGACGAAGCTTTTGAGAGTGCCATGGTGAAGATCTCAACAATATTTTCTCAACACTTCTTCCTTCTTCAAATGATGATGATTTTCCGCTAATAATTGGGCCTCCAAAGAAACATGAATACATCTTGATAAAATTTTCATCTCTGTTATGGTCAGACTTGACAATATTTCTTTTTGGCCTTTGCGAACCACATGAATCATCATCATGCTGAGTTTCACATTTTTGAGTTTCCAGACTCCCCCTTTCTCTTAGCTCTTTGAAAATTGCGTTATTTGGAGAAGCACCTGAGTCGGTGACGATCTAACTATTAATTTCCTGCGAAGACTTAGCACTACCGTAGGATCCACCACCACATTCCTTTTTCAGCTCCTCAATGAACTGTTTGTCAGCTTCAGAGCATCCGAGAACCATATTATTTGTCTCTCCATATGAAATTGAGCCTTCAAGGTCAACCTCTTCATTTATTTGACCATCAGCTTCTCCATCTGCTTCCAGTATTTGATCTGAGCTAGTGATTGACTTTGATATGGCAGATGATTAACCAGAGACTTCAACTTCCACTATAACTCCCTCAATGCTTTCTCTAGAATGGTCACCATTGTCATATATAGTTTCAAAAACTTCATGCTCAGGATCTACTTCAACATCCTCCACTTCTAGACTTTTATTACCAATTTCAGGATCTGCTTCGTTGATTTCCTCGATGGTAGCTGCCACATCACCAGTCTGAACGTCTTCAGAATCTTTTTGCTTTTTGTTGATGACACCAATGCGTTGTTTCTCCATGAGATGGACTGTATTATCTCCTGAATCCACGATCCGGTCTTTTCGAAACTGAGGGAGGCTAAGGCATCTACTGCTCGAGTCTCAGCTATGAAGCATCTTCCCCAGTCTTCTTCTTCTTCAGCAACTTTCTCGGTTTGAGCCATGTTGCTTTCTTTGGCTCGGCAAAATCTTTTTACGTGTCCTACTTCACTACATCGGTAACATTTAATAGACTTCTTACCATAATGATTAGAAGAATCCTTCTTCTGTCTTGACGAGTTTGAACCCTTATGGAATTGAGAATGTGTCATATCTCTTGAGCCACTTCGCTCTTGTATTTTTTTTAAAATTTCTCTTGTTAACAACAAGAGCATTTCCTTCCCCTTCTTTGATAGACACACTAGCCATTTATTTGGCTAGTAGCTCCTGTGATGACAACAAATTCTCAAACTCCTCCAAGGATGGTAGTTGAGCCCATCCTTGAATTGATGTAACAAAAGGAATATATTCTTTCTTCAAACCACGAATGATAATTCTTCTCATTCATGCTTCAGAGATAGCCTCAACCGGATTTAATAATGAGATCTCTGAACATAAGTTCTTAATCTTCAAAAAATATTCGGTAATAGAAAGATTAACTTGAATGGTGTTAGCCAATTCATTCTCCAAGATCTGTAGCCGCGCTTCATCCTTCTTATTGAACAAATGATCAAGGGTCCTCCAAATTTCATGAGCTGATTTGCACCTTATAATATGATCAAACAAGTTGTGAGAAATGGACCTCTTCAGGATGAACTCCGCCTTCGCATTAATTTGCTTTCACTTCTTGTATGCGCTGCTATTTTTTTATCCCTCAATAGGAGGACTCGTTTAACTACTATTAACAACATCCCACAAATCCTCTCCCACAAGGTATGACTCCATACATGTCTTTCATACCTTGTAATTGGACTGATTCAACAATTACATCCCCAGTCCATTAACACGGCTGCTTAAATCCATTTAGAGAAACTAGTTGAATCTACCACTAACCAGAAGCCAACTACGACTATGGATCTGATACCATGTAGAGAAATATAGCAGAAGAAACAGTAAATCGGGAAGACCTTCTTCTAGCCCAAGATCGTTAACTAAGATCGGAAGATTCAACTAAAGAAGAGGAAGCTATGGAAAGGAAAAGTTTACTTGAATTGGCTTGTATTGGTACTATTAACTTACAATTAGGGTTGGCTTGGCTTTTTACAAATGTTCAAGGTCACCCCTATTTATACTTGTCTAGGGATGGTTCTAGATATTATTTTAGATACATCCATAAGAAAAATCTAGTTACTCTCATCTCCTACCACTATTCTAGACTATCATGATAATATCTAGATACAAAAGGATATAGATAATTCTACCCTCAACTACAAATATCTAAGTGTCTAGAATTTCTAGGCATTTCCTAAGTATATATATCAAAGATATTACAATATAACTTTCTAGAAACTGTACTAAATATCTATGATATTTATTCTTCCAAAAAATTAACTTTAATTTTTCACAAGGGGAAGGACTATTATTCCAAGGTCGGAAAGGCTTGGAAGCGCGGCTATCTTCTTTATTGTCCACCGGGGGCCGGAAAATCAACTATGATTGCAAAGCAATTGCGAACTTCTTGAACTATGACATATATGATCTTGAGCTCACATCAGTTAATAGTAACTCAATGCTTAAGAAGTTGCTCATGGAAACAACAAGCAAGTCCATCATTGTTATCGAAGACATTGATTGCTCTATAGATCTCACAGGCAAGAGAAAGAATAAGAAAAAGAAAAATAAGGAAACGCCAAAAGATGAGAAGGAAGCAAGTGAAAATAAGGAATCGGAACAAACTTACACTTTGGTGTTGAATTTCATAGATGGAATATGGTCGGCTTGTGGTCAAGAGAGGATCATTATATTTACGACTAATCATGTGAACAAACTTGATCCAGCTCTAATACGTAGAGGACGGATGGATATGCGCATTGAGATGTCATATTGCAGATACGAAGCATTCAAAGTGTTGGCTAAGAATTACTTAGGCATTGAAACACACCCTTTGTTTCAACAGATTCAACGTCTAATAGAGGAAGTAGACATGAGTCCTTGTGATGTGGCCGAGAATGTTACAACTCGAAAATCCCAGATTTGTTGCCTTGAAAGTAGACCAATGCGAGCTTAAGATGAACATGAAGTTCTTACGAGATTAAGCATGTATTAGATAGCTTAAGGTGCATACCATAAGATTTTGAAGTTATACGAATATGTGAAATTTAGTTTGTTGAAGGAAGTGAAATATAAGTCGTGTTCGGAAAGGTTTTCACTATGATTGAGCTAATATTTATTTTGTGATGTCATGAGGGGATGTTATAGGGCCTATTATATGGTTAATAAAGTATTATGTAAGTGCCAAGAAGGTTCCACGAGGATTGGAAGTCAAACGAATCAACAAGAGGAAGTTTATACAGTCCGTATAAGGAGGGTCCGTATAACATGACCTTCACAAAAATGGTCATTTCCTTGGTGATGTTATATGACACACTTATACGGTCTGTATAACTTTATGCGGTCCGTATAGGGGGAGGGGGGGTTCCGTATAACTTGACCTATTTCAGAAAGGGACTTTCCCTTGGTGGTGTTATATGGTCCACTTATACGGACCGTATAAGTGGTCCGTATAAGTCCATCGGGCAGATTTTTAACTTTTTGTATAAATAGATGGCTTGGTTCATTTATTTCATTTTTCATTTTCCACAAGTCTTGAGAGCTCCAAACCCTTCTCCAAGCATATTCCACTCCAATCCAAGAGAAAACAAAGATCAAGAGGCAAGAATCAAGGTACCGATGTGTTAGAAGTCTTGCTAAGGTTAGTAGACTACAAGGAATTCTTGAGTATTGGAGCTAGGGTTTCCACCTAAGTTGATAGATGCTCCAAAGCTTATTCCCATGAGATAAAAGTTTAGTTTTCATGCTTATTTCATGTTATCATGAATGCTTGGTTGTTGAAGAACTTGGGTAGAAGAAGAAAGTAGAAAATGAGGGATAAATGTAACTTTTATGAAGTTTTTGAGTAGTAAGCTAACTTGAGTCATGATTCTTATTATAATCTTGTTATGGAAGGTAGTAATAGTGATAAGGAAGCATTGTATGAAAATGTGCTAAAATGGGTGTGAGGTTGTTGGTATAAGTTGAACACAAGGATGAATTTTGAAGGCTTAATGGAATGTGATTACTTGATTATGATATTGTGGGTGTATTATGGATGTTTGGGAGTTGTTTTGTAATATGGTGGAAGTTGACGAAATAGGGAAATGCTGCCCAATTTTCATTAGATCATGAATTATTCTAGTTTGAATTTAAGAGTATCATTGAGGTTTAACCACGGTATGAGCCCTTCTAAATGTAGATTGTTCAAGCTTCGATGGTGAACGTTAAGTAGTTAAGAAGACAAAAAGGTATGTAAGGCTAACCCTTCTTTCATTACGGCATGTTTCCTTTTCTATACATCCTTTCATGAGTTCCATAATATCTTCCAAATGACTCTATCTCTAAGATTACCAAACCTCATGATTCTCGGTACTTTCCCGATAGTAGTACCTCCTTTATATGATAGTTGATCCTCTAAGGACAGATGTAACGAAAACGATGATAGCAATGATGTTGATGGTACTTATGAACTTTTATGTATACGTGTCTAAGTATGTATGACTATTATGTAGCACCGAGCTTATATGGACGGGTATGATACTTATCGCACGCACACCTCTGCAGTTGGGTACGGATAACACTGAGCCTTGGTAGGGCCAGGTATGTATAATCATCGAGCCTTGTCATGGTCGGGTATGTGAACCACCGAACCTTCATGGTCGGGTATGATATGGACACGAATACGAATACGAATACGAACATATGTATACATATATATATATATATATATATATACATAGTCATGAGCAAGCATTGGAAATGGAAGGTCCCTATGAAAGCCAAGTAAGTAAATATGATGTTGGCCAAAAGAGGTACAAATGGCTCTATTACCTCCTGATTCTCCCATCTTATGCTATATCTTATGCTACTTTTTACGTTATTTATTATGCTCCTATTATGATGATTGATTATGCTTTACATACTTATTACATTATTCGTACTGACGTCCTTTTGTTTGTGGACGCTATGTCATGCCCGCAGGCGGACAGGGAGACAGGCTTGGTCCATAGATTTCTTATTCAGGGACTGCATAGAGGAGCTCCATTTCATCTGGAGCTACAGCTTTTGGGTATTATTCTTTTTGTGGACATACACATGGGCATGGCGGGTCTGTCCGGCCTATATGATGTTACATACTCTTCTTAGAGGCTCGTAGACAGTTGTGTATGGTTCGATGTCTTGCAGCCTTGTCGGCTCATATTTTGTATATTATTTTGATAGACTCGTCGGCTTGTGTACGTGGATATGGGCATAGTTGTTGATGATGTTATGAATGTCTTTGTTGACCAATGAGTTTAGCATTATTGATGTATAGAAATCATGCATAGGCCATGTGGTCCACCTAGATGTGAATGTGAATGTACAATAGGAGGTGCCCGGGTGGGTTAGCACCGGGTGCCGGTCATGGACCTCCGGTCAAGTCGTGACAGAGAACTTGATGCCTAAAAATGCTTTAGGAAGGCCTGAGATTTGCTTAGAGAGCTTGATCCAAGTTTTGAACAAGGCTAAGAAAAAGGCCAGCTTGAATTCCCAGAAGAACAAAAGTTATCCACAAAATTACTCAAAAACTTGTGGCCATCTCAAAATGTTGTTTGAATGATGTTATCCTGTTTAACCTTAACTATCAAGCTTTCCTACTCTTCTTTATGGTAGGCTTTTTCCATGTATACAGTCCGTTTTGATTCTTAGCAAAAATAAGATGTTGTGCCTTCCTTCTCTATTTTTCATTTTAGTATTTGTCTAACTGAACAGACTCATTTTGTTTCCAAAAGCATTGACCAATTTTGTTATGTCTAACATCATGCCTTAAAATAGACTCATCTATTGTCACAACTAACAAATACAAATAACAGAAGAAAAGTTTTATTTGGATCATGTAACTAACACATAGCACAATGGTCATTAGATGTAAGACAAGAACTCGGGCATGTCACAAGCAGAAAGCTCAACGATACAAGAAAATACATTAATTGAGTTATATATGCTTTTGGATAAGTGCAAAATTGTTAAAAGAAGTTGTGAAAAGAACATGTTTTGTATGTCCAACGGAGAGAGTGTGTGAGAGGGAGAGAGTTCGTGTGAGAGAGAAATCTCTGAAATAGATTTTACTAGTATATGAAAATATGATCATTCTATAAGATATCATTTTTGTTGCGGAAAAAGGTCAAAGCCACTTTTAAAGTGTGCGAAATTCATAACATTTGCCATAAGAAGACTAATAAGAGCATATTTGAACCTATACGCATACATTAAGAACTTATTTGGTCCAATTTAGTTCCTAACTACAATTATGCAACAACTTATAAAGTTGTGTTTGTGAAACAATTTGGTTGAGTTGTAGGCAAATACAAATACTATGATTTTTGACCCTTTTCAGTTTTTATTATACTAGTTCTTGGACACGTGCTTTGCATGTATATCCCATATATTGTGTATCTAAAAATACGTAGAACTTATGCATACATATTCTAACAATCTATATATAATATAAAGCTAGGCGTAAATAAGGTGATGTGGCACCTCTCTATTGAGCTAATTCAATACCATTAGTTATTTATCTTTTTGTCAATTTTTTGAGCTTTTACCTCATTTTATTTTATTTAAAAAATCTAATATATTCATTGGAGAAAACCCCTAATTCAATACAAGCATAAAAAGAGTAGTTATTTCAATTAAATGCTCATTTATTCGTAAAGAAATCTAAACATTCATTCGTAAAGAAAACGTTAACTATAATATGAAGGTAGTTGTGAGGCCCTTTTCTCATTTTTGAGTAGGACCATTTTTGAGTATTAAGTTTCATTAAATTTTGTAACAACCATATAATTAATTCATTATGTATAAGTTATTGTATTAATTATTAAATAATGTATATATTAGTGGGGAATTGAAAAGCCACCATCAGCTTTCAAGTATTTCAATCGTGCCTTCTCCTTTTTCTTAATTCCTTTTAATTACTCTTCTTAAATTTCACACTTTATTGTTTGTGAATTTAATATATATTGATGTGGTATTCATAATTTGGAAAGTGAAATTATTGTCTTTAGTCTTTGTAATGCGAGAGCTAATCAAAGATTATAATCTCTATTAAATTCCCTAAACATTATGTTTAATTAATTTTTTATTAGTGTGTATAGTAATGTGCAAAGGGTAGGAGATAAAGAAACGTTATGGGTCTTCTCGCTTCCCTTTAATTAATTTTTTATTAATGTGTATTAATATGCTAAAGATATGAGATAAAAGGACAAGAACCAGGCTTTCTCTCATACTACCGAGCTATTCATATGTGAATTGTGATTTATGATCATCCATTTTAGCTTCAACGTGCATTAGGAAATTTTCTCTCATACTACCGAGCTATTCATATGTGAATTGTGATTTATGTTCATCCATTTTAGCTTCAACGTGCATTAGGAAATTCTCCAGCATGATGAGGTCCATTGTACCATTTTTCTGTTTTACTTTTCACAGTAACAATTTGTTTTTTGAGATTCATGTGTTAGTGAATATATCTTTGAACTTATTTCTGTGTTATTTTTGCAAAAAATTTAAATGGAACCATTACTTTACGGGCAAAGGTTTGTCAATGTTTTTGTTGAAAAGTTTACACTCTTACATCCCACAATCTCTTACTCAATATTTGAAATTTTGGTGATTCGTGCTATGCCATTTTCATCGAGGAGCTTGGTACGCTTGGTATCATCTACCTCAATGTTGAATGCATTTCATCTAAGGTAATTTTGAACAGTCTCTGAATTCATAATTTTATTCTACTGTATGAATTTATTTTAATTTCTTTTACGATGATAATTTATTGATTAGATTTGTTCTGAGAAACCAATAAAATCCTTTTTGCATTAGTTTTACTTGATTGCTCTACTAATTTAGGTTCTTTAATATTTTATTTAGCAAACGAAAACTATATGTAGTTATTCCTTGATTCTATGTTTTAATTTACATCTTATCTTTTCTTTTTCTTTTCTTTTTTTGGTTGTTGACAAAGATAAAAATCCTTTATTTTTATTTTTATGTAAATATAAGGGAGAGACGAAGGAAAAATAAGTGAGGGAATTACAAGAGAATCAACTCCTCACCAATAAGGTGAAAGTCCAGGTAACAAACAAATAGACTATTAAGATCATCCACAGTGATCATAATCACACACTATATTACCCCTCTATTTAACTTTTTCATCTTCGTATTATTTTTATGCTTATATATATATATATATATATATATATATATATATATATATATATATATATATATAAGCCTTCACTATGCCCGAAATCGGGGAAGGGCCAGACCATAAAAGGGTCTATTTTTTGCAACCTTTCCCTGCAATTCCACAAGAGATTGTTTTAGTACAACGGAAACTTAAAATGATGGAAGTATTGACATGGTATTTCTTATAATAAATCTTTCTTACTTTTAGTACATGGACTTCTATTACAGTGTAGCTGAATGTATATTCTGCTCGATATCAACTTATAGTTTGAGAACCGTGAAAGTTAACCATCATTATAAACTATATTGAAAACAGAATAAAGTACAAAATAATGAGATGCAAAACAACAGAACTGGTTGGTAATTTTGAGGCAAATCATAAAGGGATCGACGATTGACATCGCGAAATCATATGAGTAATCATGGGGTTCTGGTCTTTGCACTTTTCATTCCCTTGAAATGTGAATGAACATGTAATTTATTGGCCATTGTTTTTCGCATCCAAAATACACATTGATTTCACACTTTTTTAAAGTTTATCTTTTGAAAAACAAACTAATGATAACTTACTTTAAGTTTCAGAAACTATACTTTGTGATTATTTTAATATTTAGATAACTGAAATTTAATAGTATTATAGATTTAAGGAGGTTCTAATACCGCGCGATGCGCGGCTAAATTCACTAGTATTTGATCAAACTATATATTAGAATTAAAATACACAAAAAGTTAGCATTGTTCAATATCCTTAATAGTATAACTTATGAATAAAAAGTATTTCCGCTACGATCGACTAACTCGGCAAATTTGCTGCTCCCATTCATTCCCTGTGAGCCCTTCTCCCCCAGTTTTTCTCATTCTACCAATAAATTCTCTATAATAATTCGTAAATCTAAACCGGTTTTCCCATCATATTTCAAACTTGATGATGTAATAGTTTTCCTAAGTAGGAATATAATGGACCAAAAAATTGGAAATGATTGGCAGATTAAAGTCAATGGGATTTGGCATTAGAGAAAGCCAGTTCTTGAAATCTATTTACAACTTCCTCTTTATCAGTGTTTTAAACACAAACTCTTTATAAATATAATGTACAATGCTTTTGATCTTCTTCATCGTGATATACCAACAAAGAGATATGAGATATCCTTATATCTCCAGATTGTAGGTAAATTCCAAATCAATTATAAATGAGAACTTTTAACAATAATAATCACCTTTCTTCTAGCCATTTCTTGCTCTTGAGTTTCAACATCTCCTTTTTTCCTAATAGTCGTATTTTAAATTTTTACATCTATCTTGGCACACCTCTCACGAACACATGTTCAACTTCACGCTTATCAACTTCCAGGTCATAGAATTAAATTGAGGACTAACAAACAAGAACACTTCGGTGTTATCTTGCCCGTAAAATTTTATCTTGCCCGTAAAATTTAACCTGACCAAATTGGAGAACTTCGGTGTTAGAGAAGTGAGGATAAATTATAAATCTTGGAAATATGTAATAAGATGCAGCTCTAGATTTTATTGAAATTTTGTATCATTTTAATATGATGTTATTTATATACAATAGGGATGGTAATGAAAAACTATGGCAGGCAGTAAAACATTGTACAAAAGGAATCCAAAAATAATACTACAAAACTTACCCTTGATAGTCACATCTGAATACAAAGCAAAAAATCGTTGTAAATGCTCAATATAAAAGAAAAACCGTAGAAGAATATAGGAATATACTTTAATTTTGTCCACAGACTTGAATGTCTTGGAGGTGAAGGGGTATATCTCGAGCGGTTACAGGCAGATAGAAAGGCAATTTCACACCATATTTTTTCTAATTCAATCCTATACGTTTCTGACTTTGGAAATTTCTTTCTTTAATGCATCATTAAATATGATGAAGAAGACCATAAAAATAGATCAAATGAATCGGGTCTACATTATTTTTTTACAACTCCAATAGTTTAGCTTTAAGTATAATGATTTGATTGATCAAGTGGTTAAATTCCCATTTAATTGATTTATTTATTATTTGTTGGAGGATAAATTTACTATTTGGTACAAAAATATTTTTAAGAGTAATGTTTAGATGAGGGGTAAAAAAGTCATTTAATTTTTAATGAACATTTTGATAATTAACTTTTCAACTTAGAGTCTTTCCACTTTTAGTATAGTGTTGACACCCAATTTTGACCCTCCTTTCTTCCGATTCACTTTCTAAGCTTCTAAATTAATAATTATCTTATTTTCGCTGCTATTCTCTACTATTATAATAATTATCCTTTTATTATCATTGTTACCATTTTAGAATTACTAACTTATAATTACATTTTTACACATCTTTTTAATAATTGATCGTCATTATTTTATTAGCTATAAGTTGTTACTTTTATGCTAAATCATTAATGGTAAGTTTGTAAGATTAGTACTTTATTTTCTACATATTAATTACTAATTGTCATCACATAATATATATTGCACTAGTTATTAAGTTTGAAGCCCAAAGAAATTTATAAGGAAGAGGGAATTACAGCCATTACAAGACCCATCAATAGTCCATATTTTAGCTTACAATTCTATCTAAATTAGCCCAGATCAGCCCAATTAGCTGCAACCCATAAGTCAACAACCCAGCCCATAATTATTTTTCCCTAAACCTAATCAAACAGCCGTTGCATTTCTCTCTCACACCATTTTCGGTGCAACTCTCACCTTTCTTTACTATGACAGAAATTGTTTCATCCCATTTTCATGCAAATCTCGATATAGCTTCTGTTTGTGTATATCATTGTTCAAAAACGTACCCTTTCTCTCTCATATTTTCAACGAGCCAGTCAATGCAAGAAGACTAGAATCTCTTTCAGAAGATTAGATTTTGTTTTCTCTGTATCAAACATTGATCCAACGTTTCTTTTATTCAAAATTCAAAAGGTTAGTTTCATATTCCCGCTCAAGAGTTAAATCCTAAGAAGCCCTAGCTTATTGCTATAAATACTCCTCTTTGGAGTCCGAAAAAAGGGGATGAACTTAGCCGCCTCTCCATACATTCAGAAAAGGACTTTGCTACTTCTTCATTCTTACCACTGTTATTATCCCTCAAAAGCTCTAAAATATCCATTACAAAATTTTCCTTTCCGTCCCGGTGGACTTTGGCCGTGACAAAGGTTTTCGAACTCATTTGTGTCGAGGTTCTGATCTGTTCATAACGAGAGAGTAGATTCGAGGCCCCGACATCCCCGTTCACTGCACCCGCAAGAGGTAAAATCCATTGTTATTCTGACTTATTATTTTGCTAAATTCTGTTCTCTTAGAAAAATCATGTTTTAACGTCTTGTTGTCGCCATTTGGGATTTAAATCCATGATTACTTTTTCTATTTCGTGTGGCTGCTATAGATGACGAATATTAAATAGATATTAAGAATCATGTCTCAGTTTCGGCTACTTGCTTATACCTGAGTATGTTTTCTTTGTGAAAGTCCCATAGACTAAATCATGTTAACTTGGTTTCTAGAGTTTCCGGATGTAAAGTTTTATTTGATAGCATTTTAGCTTTGAATATTTTAAGATCGTGCTTTGTGTTTACCTTGGCTGAATTTGTTGTGGGATTCATGATAGACATTTGTACTAGAAATCGTGTTTGTGTTCTTTTCGGTATTAGAAACTATGCTTTGGGATATACCTTCCGATTCTCGCTAAATAAATAACTTCCTGTGTTTTAGCATGATGCATTAGTAACATGATTAAACCATTCACCCTGCATATTATTTGACTACCATCACATTCTATTTTAAGTAACCAACACAATATAAAATACATGTTACTACCATGTCTTCAAGAGATATAAAATAGGAATGAAGATGTTTGTGTTTAAGGATAGTTCACTGTTAACGTTTTTTCACAGCATAGAATCTAGATGTCCTTGGCCATGCTATAATTTGAGTCTTGCGTAAAAGAGCATTTTTCCTGAACTTCCATATTGTTGAATGACCATGCGCTTGTTGTGTTTATTTTATTTACATTATGAAAGATTATTGTACTCTTTCTAATTCCCTTTTTTTGGCGTCTCTTTTCTTTTCTTGCATGAACACGGGAGAGCTCTTGAGTCTTATTTTAAGACTCGATGTCGTCGCTAGGCCAGGGAATCTTCATTACCTCCCCATTCCTTGTCATTTATTTTCCTCGCTCCCTCCAAAAATGCATCCGAACATAAGTGAAAAGAGGGGCGAGGATAAAGCAGCGGACTTTCTGCTATATTTTTGCTTCAGCTGTTACTTTAGACATTGCATTTGCTTTCTGTGATCTTTTAGAAATTTGAACTATTTTACACTTATGTGATCTTTGATTTTGAACAACATGATTGATAACTGCGCTTGTTTAGTCACATAGGTGTTAACTTCAGTTAGTAACTAAGAAGACAATAGCATCTAGGTGTATATCCCTTATGTCGTTTATTTTTTTACACATAATCTCAATCCCTTTTTAAGAAGGTTTTAACGTTAAGAGCATTTGGAAAAAAAATTAATTTGGAGGATTTTGTGTTAACCGGATAGGTGGAGTCATCTCAGTTTCTTTTCTAATGTTTCAGTCTCTTTGACAAAATTTAGTGTTTTAGTAAGATAAAAATGTCGTCAACATCGTTTTCAAATGAGGAGATAGATTTTTGCAAGTCAAGATAGGGACCTTCTTAAATGAAACTGATACAAATGTTTTCTTTCTTTGAATATATTTAGTTAGTTATGTCCCTCTCAACACCTAGATTTTAAGCATTTTTACACTCACACCAGCCTTTTTAATTAACTCTAAGTCCGGTCGGTTAACCATTTTTAATGGATCTTAAAGGATGCTTAATACCTTCCCTTTAGATTAATTGAACCCTTACCTAGAATCTTTTTGGTTTCGTGGACTTTAAAACGGAGTTAACTTTAAACAATAACTTTAGTAAATTTTAGGTATCCTAATTCACCATAAATAATTAGGTGGCGACTCCTTAACTTTGATTAACTCCGGAATTACCGGAATGCTGTAAACCATTTTGACCCTGGTTAAAATGGGGTATAACATATAGTGTATGATGATTTGCCCTTCTTTCCTATTTTTTTTTTTTCATACAAAATTGTAGTCTAAGACCACTTTGACCAAAGTACACTTTGATATATGAGGCTCACCGTTTATGTTGGGTTAAATGAGATCTTTCTTTACTCTATCAAGAATGTAGCAGTGCTTCTCAAGTCCTCCTACTATAGCCCTTATTCAAAGTTGTTCTGTACAATAATTGTAGGTTTTATATCAGCAACCTAGAACTAACTTGCACTAGAGTCTTTCTTAAAATCAAGACATGGAGTCATTGATATTCGGCTCAAAAGTCTATATTTCAAATATATTATCACTTCATATCTTGATTATCGTTGTGCGGTTTATGTATTATTGGGTTACTTTGAGCTTATTACGTGTTTTATGTGTGTAGAAAGTGCTTGGGATTGGAAGAGCCATAAATGAATGAATTGACATGAAAGCGAAGCAAGAACAATTAGAGCAAACGGAAGGTCAACCTACTCGCTTCATGAGCCAGACAAGTGTGCCAGTGATGTTGGCAGCAACAAAAATCAGTGAAGTCGTGCCGAAAACGTCCTCCATAGCGTGCAACTACTGAACAATTGCAGGAAGGTGCTTGTCAACCTCCTCATAAAATGAGCCCATAGACGTGCGACTTCGCTTTTTTCCTATCAGACTTTAGATGGGCTTAAATGATCTCCTAAAAAAAAACCCAGATCATATAAAACCCTTAACGACTTTTTTTTTGGGGGGGGGGGGGAGCGACGCACATAGGGCGGCAACAGAACTTGAACGCGTTATTATTAGAGGCAAGAACAAGCACGGAGCCGAAGCGACGGGATTCGGCTTAGAGTTCCAATTTCTTCCATTCTTTTACTTGTTTGATATAGAATTCTATGCTATGTTCATAAACAATATTATGAGTAGCTAGATTCCTTATCTAGGGTTTTGGCGGAACCTTTTGTCGAATAAATTCTTGTTACATTTTTATATAATTGAGCGGTAGGATTTTCTACTTGTTCAATTATGTGCTTATTTCAATTGATTGAATGGCCATCGATTAGCTGTTCCTATTTATTATGTGTTGCTCGAGTGAGAATACATATTTAGGTAGTTCTCGAACAACATCACTCCTTAGGTATATGAGAGATCAATACGACGGGTTTAAAAGCGGGATTAGAGATAACGAAGCTTTGACGTGGTCATAGTGAGCGGTGAGAAATTGCTAGCTAGGGTAGTTCGAGAGAATACGTCTTGTAAATTATAGTGACCTGGTTGATCACAATCGTAGCAATTTCTAGCTTTTGACTTGGATCAGATCTTAGACTTCCCACGAGCACTAGATCTACCATAGTTGCTCGAACCCCTTTGGTAACTCCTACCTCTACTTTCTGTGATGAGAACCTGTCCATGATTTTCAGGTTTCTTTCTCATCTTCTCATTGAGTAGAAGAGCTGATGTGACGTCCTTCAGCTCAATTGAGTCCCTACCATGCAAGATGGGTGTTACTAAATTATCATAAGAAGATGGCAATGAGTTCAAGAGAACTATGGCTTTATCTTCCTTCTCAATCTTTACATCGAGGTTGGCCAGCTGTATGATTAATCTATTAAGCACATTTAAATGTAATAGAAAAATTGTACCTTCACCCATATGCAAGGCGTATAATTGCTTCTTTAGGTACAATTTGTTTGTCAAAGTCTTGGACATGTTGTCATGACCCAACCAGAGGGCCATGACTGGCATCGGAGCTAACACACCGAGCACCTCTGAACATACATCTCATAAACATTCCTGGGTGGACCATAAAGATAACAAAACGGCACATCTCTATATAATCTTCAACAATTATGTCTATCATCACCAGCCGACAAGGCTACTAAAATATTATACAATGATATGAACCGGTAGGGTTATGAAACGTCTTACTGTACACAAATGTCTACGAGCCTTTACATAGAATACAATCGACCATAAGGACCAACACCAATAGCAGCCTCCAAGCAAATGGAGCGCTCGATATTCGCCGTGTGAAGCTCCGGGTCCGATCGGCCCGGCTTTGTCTACTGCGCGGCATGAACGCGGCGTCAAGAAAGGACATCGTAAGACAATGTTGTCTTGAGTATGTAGGCATAAGGTCGGACATAAGAATCATGGAAAGACATACGAGACATGCCAATGAGTCCGTGAATGCGGATGAATCCGCATGACCGTATATCGAAACATATATATATATATATATATATAAACTCCATTAATATAGGCCACATCGTCACCCCCTGTCAAATGTGCCTTATATATGTACATGAACTCCACAACATAGGCCACAGCTTCACCCCTAGTCAACTGTACCTTATATATATACATAAACGCCACAACATAGGCCACAGCTTCACCCCTGTCAACTGTGTCTTATATATGTACATGAATGTCACAACATAGGCCACAGCTTCACCCCCTGTCAATTGTGTCTTCTATATATACATAAATGCCACAGCATAAGCCATAGCTTTACCCCTGTCAACTGTGCCTTATATATGTACATGAAGAATCAGAATGAGTGCAATGCATAAGCAAAATGAAATAATAGAACTCGATAATATCACAAAATAGCTATCTACATATATTATACTCATAGCATGCATGAGAGTTCAAATAAAAGCTACTACTTTAGCGGAGTGACGTATGGTCGGTAACCTCTGATTTATATTATGGGACAATCATCATCGCTATATCTCACCTTGAAGGAACAATTATTATAAGGTGAGATCAACAACAATGAATACAATCGAGAAAATCATGAAATAAGCTCAATAATCTCATAATAGCATTAAAATCATAAGCATTAGAATTTCTGGAATTAAAATCATCATCATCATGTTCATCATAGAAAACATCTCATCTTTAGTATCATAAGAAGCTTTTAAGAATCATGAACTTCTAACCTTTGGAAGTAAGAAGGTTATGGAAAGACATATGGAATCATAACATAGGAATCATGCCTTTTGAAAGAAAGGGCCTAGCCTTAATATACCTTTTTGGTCTCCTACTACTTAACTCTGATCCTTCCAAGTTCGTAAATCTACATTCAAGAAAATTTATACTGTTGTTAGGCTTATTGTCATATACTCATCCTAAGCCTTCAATTTAAATCCCCTTAAAAATCTGCTGAAATTCGGGCAGCATCTCCCCTGTTTATATCCCAAGCCCGAAATCACAATACCAACAAAACAACAACAATAGCAATACTAATATCAACAACATCATTATCAACACCAATATACTCCATAAAACATCCCACACGATGTTTTTCCCAATTTTTCAACCAACCATAACAATATCCACAATACCATAATCAAAGAATTATATTCAATTTAATCTCAAATTAATTCAAAATCTCCTTTCAAATTCATTCCATAGTCATCATCTTCACTTTAATACTTTGCAACTTTTCTACTATGGTTCTCTTCTTTTACAGGACTTGCTAAACCTTCAAATCAACGTAATCATGAGAAATAGGATGGAAAACATACCTTACCCTAGAAGAACTTCACCCCACTCAACTTCTTCCAAGACCAAATTCATCACAACATTAAGTAGAGACAAGAATAATCCTTCTCCATGACTTAGCTTGGGGTTTTGGAGTTTAATCCTCTTTTGTGATGGTATAGAATGTTTTGGAATGGAGGAGAACCTCCAAGAATGCTCTTATAGTGGAGAGAGAAGTGTGGAAAATTCTAGAGAGGTGTGGAGATGTTAGGAGAGTTCTCGGGGGTTATGGAGTTGAAGAAAAATGACCAAAATGAAGTGTAGAGGCCCTTTTATAGGTGCCAAATTCGGATTGGGCCTGGTCAAAACATAAGTGAGCATTTAACTGGATTTTTCGGATTTCCGCCCAGGTGCGGGTCCCTCTGACTGTCCATTTAAAAACGCCCATAACTTCCTGTTCCGATGTCGCATTGAGGAACGGTTTATTGCGTTGGAAACTAGATTCGACGAACTTCATTTTAGGCTTTTGAAACACTTTAAAACTCCTAATATACCCGGAGATATACCCCTCCAAAGTTGACCCAAAATTCTGTCCAGAATCCTGCCAACTTTTTTCCAAATTTTCGACAAACTTATTTTCTTCGATTTGCTTAATTCCGGAATCTTCCAAAACTCCCCATACATGATATTTATCATTTATTATACTTGATAATGGTCATGTCCTTTGGTTTCAAGGTTGTCCTTCCCGGTTACGACTTACGAGATCGTAATTCATCCTTTACTTCATTGTTACGTACTTCCCATGGCTTGTTCCTTCCAAAACTTCATGGGACGTCTTCGATACTCCACTAACACGGTGAAGTACGTGGCATGCTCATGCTCTGAAAGTTTGAGGTGTAACACATGTAGAGGTTTTCCAACCTTGTCCAGATACTACATGCACTTTCTTCGTCGATGATGTTGTTGATCACATCATCTGTTAAGTGCAACCTGATTGCACTAGCTGGTTTTTCATCCATTTCTTCCCAATCCTCAAGTTTCATGGATTCGGGCTTTTTGGATTGTCCCACTAGTGCCTTGTGCAACCCTTATTGGATGAGCAGATCCCTCATCCTTCTCTGCCATGTTGAGAAACCACTATCACCGTTGAATTTTGCTATCTCGTATTTTACTACGAACATTTTTTTTCACTGAATATAGTACAACCGACCGCAAAAAATATTTCTGTAAATGAGCAAAACCTGTGCTCTGATACCAGTTGTTGGGAATAAACCCACCACATAAATAATATTCACGGTATTTACAGCGGAATAATAATGTAGCACCGGGATATGGCTAATCAACAAGAATAAAAAAAGAGCGATAATGACACTAAGATTTTTACGTGGAAATCCAAAAGGGAAAAAATCACGGGCCGAGAGGAATAACTGATATCACTATAGCAAGAATTTTATACTTTGTAGGTGTGAGTAAAATACTCCAAAGACCACTTAACATTCAAAAGAAATAAGCCTCTTTTAAGATTTTTCTACCTCACTATAATATCACTCACACTCTCTATTTTTCCTTATAAACTATTTCTATATTTGTGAATGCCTCACTCTTCTTTCTCTCTTTATTGGCGTATTTGACGTGATTGAGATGAAGAGAAACCTTCTCCAAAGAGTGGCCTCCAAGAATGCTACAGGAGGAAAATAATTTTTCTCCACAGCTTGCCAAACTTTGGCTCCAAGGCAAAAGAAATCAGCCAAGTAAATTGGCACATGGGATTTCAACAATATGCGGCTGGACCCCATCAATTTTCTCAGTGAGTTGCATGATGAAAGTTTGACGCAAATCGCAATATAAAAGTATTATCGTCATTTACTGCTTCTGATGTAACTTAAGCAAAAAAATATTCATATATATAGTTGTACTAAGTACCCCTTCAAATCACAAAAATACACTCAGACCAATTTTCATTTCTCATCCTCATTCAAAATCTTCCCCCAAAAATACCTCAAAGCTCAAAGAACAAAAAAACACCATGGAAGCATCATTGACTGAAATGATGTCCAGGCTTGCTGGACTGATGTTCCTTTGGGGCACAATTCAGCAACTTTTCCCTTATTCTCTCCGTAAACGCATCGAATCCTGGTGGCACAGAGTGGAAAATTATTTCCACCCTTATGTCCAAATTACAATTGAAGAATTCTCCAATGGTAAAAGCAATGATATATACAGTCAGGTCAACACTTATTTGGGTACTAAGTCAATCAACAAGAATGCTAAGTTTCTCAAAGCGGAAAAATCCAAGAACAGCAAGTCTTTTGCTGTTAGCTTGGATGAAGGAGAGGATATCACTGATGAATTTGAAGGTGCTAAACTCTGGTGGCGCTCTTACAATAAAAACATTTCTGATGATTCTACAGGGCGTCGGTCTAATAACTCTGTTCCAATGGAAAAGAAAAGTTACACAATAACTTTCAATCAACGACACAGAGAAATTGTTACTGGAAAATACTTAAAGCATGTGATGGAAGAAGGCAAGGCAATTCAGTTTCAGAATAAGAAACAGAAGATTTATTCCAACAGTTGTAGTGAAGGTTGGTATTGGTATGGTAAAGGTATGTGGAGGGACATTACTTTCGAGCATCCTGCAACGTTTGATACTCTGGCTATGGACCCAAAGAAGAAAGAGGAAATAATTAATGACCTCGTTGCTTTTAGCAAGGGGAAGGACTATTATTCCAAAGTTGGTAAGGCGTGGAAGCGCGGCTATCTTCTTTATGGTCCACCAGGAACCGGAAAATCAACTATGATTGCAGCTATTGCCAACTTCTTGAACTATGACATATATGATCTTGAGCTCACCTCTGTTAAGAATAACTCGGGGCTTAAGAAATTGCTCATGGAAACAACAAGCAAGTCCATAATTGTTATTGAAGACATTGATTGCTCAATCGATCTCACTGGCAAGAGAAAAAAGAAAAAGAAAAAGGAAAAGGAAAAGGAAACAACTAGTGAAGATCAGGAAGAAGACTCGGACTCGTCTGCAGAAAAAGAAAGTACAGAAAACAAGGAATCAGGCAAACTTACACTTTCGGGGTTGTTGAATTTCATTGACGGAATATGGTCAGCTTGTGGTCAAGAGAGGATTATTATATTTACCACCAATCACAAGGACAAACTGGATCCAGCTCTAATACGTAGAGGACGAATGGATATGCACATTGAGATGTCTTATTGCAAATATGAAGCATTCAAAGTGTTGGCTAAGAATTACTTGGATATTGAAACTCACACTTTGTTTCAACAGATTCAAGGTTTAATTGAGGAAGTAAACATGAGTCCTTGTGATGTGGCAGAGCACTTGATGCTCAAGAATGCTTCAGGAGGGCCTGAAAGTTGCTTGGAGAAGTTAATTCAAGCTTTGAAAGAGGCCAAAGAAAAGGCCGATAAAGACAAAAAACAAGCCAAGGAAAAAGCCAAGCAAAATTCCAAGAAAATTAAGAAGTTCTCGACAAAATTAGTCAGAAGTTTTGGCAGTGTACAAAATTTGTTCAAATGATGTTTTCATATATTTTTAACTTCCAACTACCCGATCTTTCCTTCTCTTTTTGGTGGCTATGGAATTGGGGCTTCTCCATGTATAGTCCTGTATTGTTGTTACCAGAAGTAAGATGCTGTTTCCTCTTTGTGGCATTGGCAACTGCAATGAAGTACTTAGGATGTCAAACGTCAAAATTAATAACATTTCTTAGGTATTTGGTGTACTATCTAGTTTGCAATCCTTAATTGAAATATGTAGGCAACATGCTCAATTTGACTTTGTAATAGGCATTTCATGAGGTTAATATGTCCGATACTTTCGAGCTAAGTATCGTGTAATTTCAAAGTTGTTGCTATCTCTTGTATTATCTCTGAAATTGTGCTCATCTGCACTGGTGGACATAGGTCTGCTGACAGAACCATGTAAAACATTTGTGACTCCTTTAATATATTTATCTTAACCATCTTAATAATTGACTGTTAAGAGTTGTTAAATTGTTGCTATATCTTGTATTCCTTTATTTTGGTTTCGTTTTAAGAGTACTTTTGCCACTATAACTCAATATAACCATAGAATAATTGATTGTTAAGAGTTTTAAAATTATCTCTTTGTAATTCAGATTAATGTTCGATTCATTTGAGGTTTTATGATAACGTATCTACTAGTGTTAATCTCAACTAGTGATATGCTCTTTGTACTTAACTTCTTTTGTTCCAACATAATTCTCATGATTTACCTCGGAAGGCTTTATGAGATAAGTAATTCATTCTATCAAAAGAAAAAGTAAGGATAATATTTGAAGAGTTCATTAGATATCTTGACAATTAAGTCCAAGAAGCTGGATAATCTAGTGATTTAAAGAGAAAAAAAGTAACCTGTTCGTAAATATTGCATAGGTAATCCTATAATACCAATTGAATTTTGGGGTTTTTTGATTGAGCCAAGTCTGCAAAATTTGGAATTTAAATGCAAAACTAGATAAAGAGTTTTAACTAAAAATATAAATACTTGTGACGTTGTATATATAACTTAAATCCTTCCATAAAATGTTTCACTCTCATTTCATTTCATGTAGTACAGGAATTAAGAATGTGTGATGGTGGTAAATTAGCCAAAGAAGTTTCCTCCAGGAGTTTAAGTTCTACACACTAAACGGTATAAGAATATTTACACAATCATGTCATTTAGAAGATAATTATCTATAAGTCTCTTGATAAACATTGAGGACCTGT
Source organism: Lycium ferocissimum (assembly GCF_029784015.1). NCBI lineage: Eukaryota > Viridiplantae > Streptophyta > Magnoliopsida > Solanales > Solanaceae > Lycium > Lycium ferocissimum. The sequence continues at coordinate 69,154,961 of NC_081343.1, forward strand.
TTGGAAAGCCACCCAGGTAATTGGAATTGGGTGTAATTAGATGTAATTGCACAGTTTGATCTGTTTGTTTGACCAAGTAATTACACAGTTAGGTGGGAATTGGGTGTAATTACACTCTCCAATTCTCAAGGGGGGCTGAGAATTGGGTGTAATTACACCCTATAATTCCAGAGTTACTTTTTAGTTTTTTTTTTCTTTCTTTTCTTTTTTAACTTATTTTTTATTTCTATTATCTTAATTTCTTTTTATTTTTACTTTTAAATTATTTTTTTTAAAAAATATTTTTCTTTTATACTCCCTCCGTTTCAATTTATGTGAACCCATTTGACTAGGCACGACATTTAAGAAAGAGTGAAGACTTTTGAAGCTTGTGGTTCAAAATAAGTCTTGAATATTTGTGTAGCTATAAATCATTTCATAATGTGGATTTGTTTCCAAATTAGGAAAGAGGTCATTCATTTTGGCACGGACTAAAAAGGAAATAGGTCCACATAAATTGAAACATAGGGAGTATTATTTATCTTTTATTTCCTTCCTTCTCAATCCCAGCCTTTACTTCATGTGGTTCCATGTAATTGCTCGTATTTTTTTTTTTTTTAATTTTATTAACTTAACATAACTATGCTATTATTCTAATTTTTGAAACTACACCTCTTAATATTAGAAAGAATGAGTCATTAACAAGCTTGACATATAATGAGTGACGTTATTAAAGGAGAATTTCGTTATGAATGAAGTTATAGACTTTATTTTTTCTTTTCTTTTGAATTATATTTACTTAAGTCACGTTGGAACTTACTTATGTAATGTTGGAATTTGACATAACAGTATTATGTTAAACTTTTTCTTTTGGATTTTGAATTTAGGTTATATTTTCAATTTTAATTTATTTGCTTTAGTACTATTGACTTGTTATTTCACGTTGCATGTTGTTTGTTTTTCACTTACAGTTGATAAAGTTTTTTGTCAAACATTTGAATAATGCTATGGCATTATATTTATAAATATTTTGTTTGTCAGACCTCCCATCCATGATGTTCTCACAAAAAAAAGTTTGCTTTTAAGTTTTATAATTAATTAAAATAAAAATATTATTAATTTGAAAAATATATATATATCAATTATTTTTTACAACATTAGTTACAAATATATGATTATTAATTAATATATTTTCTAGAAACAACGTGTTATTAAGTAACTAATTTATATCATTTATAAAGGCACATATTTTTTAATATTAATTTTAAATTTTCGATAATTAAATTTTATTTTTAAATTAAACAAACTGTGTAATTACACTTGTGCAACCAAACAAGTCGTTATAATTACAATACTGTGTAATTACTACCCTAGTAATTACACCAATTCCAATTACCACGTGGCTTTCCAAACAGACCCTAATTGGTAATCTATTGAAAATGGTACTCCCTCTGTCCCAATCTATATGCTCTTTCCTTTTTAGTTAGTCCAAAAAAGAATGATACATTTATATATTCAGTAACAATTTAACTTCAAATTTACCATTTTACCCTCAATGATTTATAGCCGCACAAATATTTATGACTTATTTTGGATCACAAATTTCAAAAGTCTTTCCTTTCCTTCTTAAACTCCGTGCCCAGTCAAACCCCTTCATATAAAAATGAGCCGGAGACTCAGAGGGAGTAAGTAATATGCCATCACTTGTTAAAATTCATTGATAATGTAAAAAAATTGTAAATTATCAGTGCATGTAATTAATTAAAATCTTTCCACGAAATGCTTCGTGCCCAAGTTACTCCATTGTATAATATATACTATTATTTCGCACTAACCGATTGATGCAAGGCTATTGGAACGTGCAGAATGCAGACATGTCCAATTTTATACTGAAAAACTGAAGCCAGGCTTACAAAAGAAATTCTATTGAATGAAAAAGCAAAAGTGATAAGTGATAAGTTAATAGCTCGAGTTGGACTATCTTTTCAGTTTTTGCCTTTCTTTATTCCACAAAGTTGTGTGAAAAGCCACCCCGAAGCTTCGAAAACGAACATATTGGCTCTATCTTTTCCTTTTGAATACATGAGTCATACCCATCGTTTAGGGAAATACATTAATATTCGTTTTTCTCTCCATGCTCACACTAAATTAAGAATTATATAACAGTTTATAAAATCTTACAGTAGTGAAGTTCCTTTAAAGGGGACCGCGTACAACCGGCCAACTATCTTGTACTTGTGCCACGCGAAGGACATCAATTTCCCCTTCTATATATAGTTGTATGAGTTAGTTGTAGTAATCACCATCATTAACCACAAAATACACTTGCTTTCTTCATTCAAAATCTTGCCCACAAATATAGCTAAAGAAGGAATACACAATGGTAGATACATTGACTGAATTATGCTCCAAGCTTGCTGGATTGATGTTCATTTTGGGCACAATTCAGCAACTTGTTCCCCATTCATTCTACAAGCGCATCAAATCCTTGTGGCATCGACTCGAAAACTATTTCTACCCCTATGTCCACATTACCATCGATGAATTCTCCGATGATAAAAGAAATGAAGTCTACAAACTTGTCAAAGCTTATTTGGGTACTAAGTCCAATAAGGATGCAAAGTATCTCAAAGCTGAGAAGTTCAAGAAGAGCAAGTCTTTAGCTGTTAGCTTGGATGATGGTGAAGAGGTCATTGATAAATTTCAAGGTGCCAAACTCTGTTGGCGCTCTTACAAGGAAACATTCCCTGATAATTCTCCAGGGGCCCGTTCTCAGCTTCCGATTGAAAAGAAATGTTACACGCTAACTTTCAATAAAAAACATCAAGACTTGGTCACTGGACAATACTTGAAGCATGTGATGGAAGAAGGCAAGGCCATTGAGTTCAAGAACAAGAAACAGAGGATTTACTCTAATGACAATGGGTATTCGAATTGGTATGGCATGTGGAACCACATCAATTTCGAGCATCCTGCAACATTTGATACTCTCGCTATGGACCCTAAGAAGAAGGAGGAAATAATCAATGATCTCGTTGCTTTTAGCAAGGGGAAGGACTATTATTCCAAGGTCGGAAAGGCTTGGAAGCGTGGCTATCTTCTTTATGGTCCACCAGGAACTGGAAAATCAACTATGATTGCAGCAATTGCGAACTTCTTGAACTATGACATATATGATCTTGAGCTCACATCAGTTAATAGTAACTCCATGCTTAAGAAGTTGCTCATGGAAACAACAAGCAAGTCCATCATTGTTATTGAAGACATTGATTGCTCTATAGATCTCACAGGCAAGAGAAAGAATAAGAAGAAGAAAAATAAGGAAACGACAAAAGATGAGGAGGAAGCAAGTGGAAATAAGGAATCAGACAAACTTACACTTTCGGGGCTGTTGAATTTCATAGATGGAATATGGTCAGCTTGTGGTCAAGAGAGGATCATTATATTTACGACTAATCATGTGGACAAACTTGATCCAGCTCTAATACGTAGAGGACGGATGGATATGCACATTGAGATGTCATATTGCAGATACGAAGTATTCAAGGTGTTGGCTAAGAATTACTTGGGCATTGAAACACACCCTTTGTTTCAACAGATTCAACGTCTAATAGAGGAAGTAGACGTGAGTCCTTGTGATGTGGCCGAGAACTTGATGCCTAAAAATGCTTCAGGAAGGCCTGAGGTTTGCTTGGAGAGCTTGATCCAAGTTTTGAACAAGGCCAAGAAAAAGGCCAGCTTGAATTCCCAGAAGAACAAAAAGTTACCCACAAAATTACTCAAAAACTTGTGGCCATCTAAAAATGTTGTTTGAATGATGTTATCATGTTTAATCAGGCTTTCCTACTCTTCTTTATGGTAGGCTTTTTCCATGTATACTGTCCATTTTGATTCTTAGCAAAAATAAGATGTTGTACTCTTCCTTCTCTATTTTTCGTTTTAGTATTTGTCTAACAGAACAGACTCATTTTGTTTCCAAAAGCATTGACCAATTTTGTTATGTCTAACATCATGCCTTAAAATAGACTCATCTGCCGTCACAACTCACAAATACAAATAACAGAAGAAAAGTTTTATTTGGATCATGTAACTAACGCATAGCACAAAGATCATTAGATGTAAGACAAGAACTCGGGCATGTCACAAGCAGAGAGCTCAACAATACAAGAAGATACATTAATTGAGTTATATATGCTTTTGGATAAGTGCAAAATTGTTAAAAGAAGTTGTGAAAAGAACATGTTTTGTATGTCCAGCGGAGAAAGTGTGTGAGAGGGAGAGAGTGCGTGTGAGACAGAAATCTCTGAAATAGATTTCATTAGTATATGAAAATATGATCCTTCTATAAGATATCATTTTTGTTGCGGAACAAGGTCAAAACCGCTTCTAAAGTATGCGAAATTGATAACATTTGCCATAAGAAGACTAATAAGAGCATATTTGAACCTACATGCATACATTAAGAGCTTATTTGGTCCAATTTAGTTCCTAACTGCAATTATGCAACAACTTATAAAGTTGCATTTATGAAGCAATTTGGTTGAGTTGTAGGCAAACACAAATATTATGATTTTTGACCCTTTTCAGTTTTTATTATACTAATTCTTGGACATGTGCTTTGCACGTGTATCCCATAAATTGGGTATCTAAAAATACGTAGAACTTATGCATACATATTCTAACAATATTTGATCAAACTATATATTAGAATTAAAATACACAAAAATTTAGCATTGTTCAATATCCTTAATAGTTTAACATATGAATAAAAGTATTTACGCTACGATGGACTAACCCGGCAAATTTGCCTTCCGAAATAAAATCACTTCGATGCTCCCATTCATTCCCTGTGAGCCCTTCTTTCCCAGTGATTCTCATTCTACCAATGAATTCTCTATAATAATTTGTAAATCTAAACCGGCTTTCCCATCATATTTCAAACTTCACGATGTAATAGTTTTCCTATGTAGGAATACGATGGACCAAAAAATTGGAAAAAATTGGCAGATTAAAGTCAATGGGATTTGACATTAGAGAAAGCCATTTCTTGAAATCTATTTACAACTTCCTCTTTATCATTGTTTTAAACTCAAACTCTCTATAAATATAATGTACAATGCTTTTGATCTTCTTCATCATGATATCCCAGCAAAGTAGATATGAGATATCCTTATATCTCCAGATTGTAGATAATTTCCAAATCAATTATAAATGAGAACTTCTACCAATAATAATCACCTTTCTTCTAGCCATTTCTTGCTCTTGAGTTTCAACATATCCTTTTTTCATAATGGTCGTATTTTAAATTTTTACATCTATCTTGGCACACCTCTCACGAACTCTTGTTCAACTTCACACTTATAATCTTCCAGGTCATAGAATTAAATCAAGGACTAACGAACAAGAACACACGCATTTATTCAATAACAACTACATAAGAATTGGTATTTGTATGTCATAACAGTCATATAACAATAATATCTTTTCTGCTACAATAAAGAGTTGTGAAAGCTTATTATTAGTGTAACTGCACCATCAATCAACAATAAATTAAGGAAGCAAAATTTGAATTGGAACAAATCATGAAAACGCACACTTTGAAAAGAAAAAAAAAAGACATTTGAAGGCAAGATCTTTGTTTCAAGATCTTAACGAACAACAAATGAATGGAACATCTGCAACCAAAAGCAAACTTATGTTAAAAGTCTAAAAGATTTGCCCGTAAAATTTAACCTGACCAAATTGGAGAACTTCGGTGTTAAATCTTGGAAATATGTAATAAGATGCCGCTCTAGATTTTATTGAAAGTTTGTATTATTTTAATATGATGTTATTTATATACAATAGAGATGATAATGAAAAACTATGACAGGCAGTAAAACATTGTACAAAAGGAATCCAAAAATAATACAAAACTTACCGTTGATAGTCACATCTGAATACAAAGCAAAAAATCGTTGTAAATGCTCAATATAAAAGAAAAACAGTAGAAGAATACAATATACTTTAATTTTGTCCACAGACTTGAATGTCTTGGAGGTGAAGGGGTATATCTCGAACGGTTACAGGAAGATAGAAAGGCAATTTCACACCATATTTTGTCTAATTCAAACCCAAACATTTCTGACTTTGGAAATTTCTTTCTGTAATGCATCATTAAATATGATGAAGAAGACCATAAAAATAGATCAAATGAATCGGGTCTACATTATTTTTTTACAACTCCAATAGTTTAGCTTAAAGTATAATGATTTGATTGATCAAGTGGTTAAATTCTCTTTTAATTGATTCATTTATTATTTGTTGGAGGATAAATTTACTATTTGGTACAAAAATATTTTTAAGAGTAATGTTTAGATGCGGGGAAAAAAGGTCGTTTAACTTTTAATGCACATTTTGGTAATTCAACTTTTCAACTTAGAGTCTTCCCACTATAGTGTATGTATGATGATATGCCTTTCTTTCTTCTTCTTTTTTTTCCATATAAAATTGTAGTCTAAGACCACTTTGACCAAAGTACACTTTGATATTTGAGGCTCACCGTTTATGTTGGGTTAAATGAGATCTTTCTTTACTCTAACAAGAATGTAGCAGTGCTTCTCAAGTCCTCCTACTATAGCCCTTATTCAAAGTTGTTTTGTACAATAATTGTATGTTTTATATCAGCAACCAAGAATTAACTAGCACTAGAATCTTTCTTAAAATCAAGACATGGAGTCATCATTCACAAAGTACCTCATTTTCTTTCCCGGACTTGTTTTTTTCTTATATAATACCTATGATTGTACAAGATCTACCATGATTTTTACATAGTAACTCGGCCAAAAAAATTCTTCTTTGTACTTGTACGTAGAGCAAGAGTTATGCAATCTAAATTTTTTCACATTTGCAGACAGAGAAAGGATGTATTGAGTTCAATTTGGTTAGAACCTGAATGTGTGAGAAAGCTTTGGAAATTTCAAACAAAATGTTTCAAGCAGGCGGACAGATTGCGGAAAAAACAATGCAATTTATGAACAAATAAAAGAATGAAAATTTCATATGCTTGCCGACCTGCCACAAGAAGAAAATACAAGATGAAAACAATGTGTTGACAGCTAAAGCAAGACAAAAAGTGCACAATTGAGTTTTTATTTATTAGGTTAAAAGAAAAGAGCAAAAAAGTATTACTTATTCTAAGTTGAATTTTCTAGTAGTTGTGATTTTTGTGTTAAATTCAGAGTTTTAAGATTTTTGTGTTAGAAAAGATAATTAAGTAATTTTTGTAAAAAAAAAAAAAAAAAGTGATAGTCAGGTGACCATCCATTTGCTCTGTTCTTTCCTCATTAGCAAATATATCAATAGATATACCTTTAGGACAATAGGTCAAACGAAAAATTGAAATATATTAGAGGCACAAATATTTTATGCGGTTTTTTAGTCACATAATTACCTCATGAAATGCCTTAAAATTTCTTAAAAAGTGAACATCTCAGACAAGAATTATCTCACTAAACCCAGTATTTCTGAAGGAACTACATTGTTTATGGTACTCTTGTTAGTACTATAAACTAAACACCTAAGAAGATAAATATGAAAACATCATCGAAAAAGCTTTTTTAAACGGCCACAACTTCTAGCTAATTTTGTTGAGCACTTTTTGTTTTTCTTGGGTTCTTTCTTGACTTCTTCCGAATCTTGATTTACCTTTTCCTTGGCCTCTTTCAAAGCCTGAATTAAGTTATTCAAGCAACTCTCAATCCCTCCTGAAGCATTCTTGACTATTAAGCTCTCTGCCACATCACAAGGACTCATGTTTACTTCCTCTAATAAACCTTGAATCTCTTGAAACAAAGGGTGTCTCAATGCCCAAGTAGTTCTTAGCCAACACTTTGAATGCTTCGTATCTGCAGTACGACATCTCAATGTGCATATCCATTCGTCCTCTACGTATTAGAGCTGGATCAAGTTTGTCCAGATGATTCGTCGTAAATATAATGATCCTCTCTTGACCACAAGCTGACGATATTCCATCAATGAAATTCAACAGCCCCGAAAGTGTAATTTTTTCGCTTTCGGGAGTCCTAATCAGAATCAGAATCAGAGTCGCTTGTTTCTTCTTTCTTCTTTCTTCTTTTCCTGCTTTCTCTTTCCAGTGAGATCAACTGAGCAATCAACGTCTTCAATGACAATAATGGAATTGCTTGTTGTTTCCATAAGCAACTTCTTAAGCTCCAAGTTATTCCTAACCGATGTGAGTTCAAGATCATAAATATCATAGTTCATGAAATTGGCAATAGCTGCGATCATAGTTGATTTACCTGTTCCTGGTGGACCAAAAAGAAGATAGCCGCGCTTCCACGCCTTACCAACCTTGGCATAATAGTCCTTCCCCCCTTGCTAAATGCAACGAGATCATTAATTATTTCCTCTTTCTTCACAGGGTCCATAGCCAGAGTATCAAATGTTGCAGGGTGCTCGAAATTGATGTGCTTCCACATAGTGGACAAACGGAAATACCAATTCATATTGTCGTTACAGTAAATCCTCTGTTTCTTATTCTTGAACTCTATTCCCCTGCCTTCTTCCATCACATGGTTCAAGTATTTTCCCGTGACAATCTCTAGATGTTGCTGATCGAAAGTTAGCGTGTAACTTTTCTTATCAATCCGTTTTTTGGACTTCCCTTGAGAATTGTTGTTGACTTTTTCCGTGTGAGTGCGCCAGCAGAGTCTGGCACTTTGGAATTCATCAATTATTTCTTCTCCTTCGTCCAAGATAACAGCAAAAGACTTGCTATTGTCGGATTTTTCAGCTTTGAGATACTTAGCACTGTTGTCGATGGACTTAGTACCCAAATAAGTGTTGACATATCTGTAAATTTCGTCTCTCTTTTCATTGGAGAATTCATCAATGGTAATCTGGACATATGAATAGAAGTAATTTTCGAGTCGATTCCAGAAGGATTCGATTCGCTTGAGGAGTATTTCAGTGAAGAGTTGTTGAATAGTGCCCCATATGAACATTAGTCCAGCAAGCCTGGGCCCTACTTCAGTCAATGAAGCTACCATGGTGATTTCCCCACCTTCAAGAACATGAAGGTATTATTGAAGGGGTGTATTTTTGTGAATGAATGCAAATGAGGTTTAATACATACAAGGATCATGGGCGGAGCCACCTTAGGCGAAGGGTGGTCCAGTGCTGGAAAATTATGCGGTGTACATAAGTTAAATGTTAGCTATTATGAGTATATATATAATTTTGCACACCCTTAACACAAGTGAGAAGAAAATTTGCACACTCTTTACTAAATTCCTGGCTCCGCCACTGACAAGGATATATATAGTGACCAACTTCGTGGGAAACAAGGAAGTTCATCAGTTAAACTAGGGGTGTCAATGGGACGGTTCGGTCGGTTATTTTTAAAAAAATTTACCATTCCAATTTGTCGGTTATTTCACAATGTATAACCAAAATTAGATTTTCTAAAACCATCCCAATCATGTCGGTTTCTCTTCAGTATCGGTACGGTTAGGTTAATTTTTGGGTATTTTACTTGTAAAATATCATCTAAGAATACAACCTAGCTTTATATGTTAATACAATAATTAAATGAATAACTGAGAGGCCTTTATATATTTGCTTTGAAACAACAGGGGAATGGCTAATTAGCTATAGGTACCTTCTAGCCAAATAGAATGAATAGATTTATCATAGATCATTTAATTTGTACTAAATAGAAGATCAGAATATAACCAACTAACAAGTATTTAAGAATCAATGCTATGGTGAGTATATTGTAATTTATCTCTATGCCAAAGTAACCTATATGGAACTCTAGAGACCTCCACAAAACTATATGCAGTACCATCAAATAAAGCTTCTATTTGTTTCTTCTGAAATATCTAACGACTAACATAAAAGCTATTAAAAAAACTACACAAAGTAATTAAACTGAAATGTTAACTATCAAGTATCAAGTAGCAAAACTATAATAGCAACAATAGGTTTGCCGTCGATGAATTGCGTGGTATATGGTATGCATATGAGTTATGACTGTACAACTTTGGGTCTGGGATATCCTTTTTAACTAAACCCATCAAGTACTCCAAAGTCCAGTGGCCAAATTCACTTTTATAATTGAAACATAACTTATAAAATATATTTTATATATTCAATTATTTATAATATATAAATATATTTCTACATGTAAGGCTATTCGGTTCGGTTCGGGATTTTTTCGGATTTTTTATAAATTAAAAATACCACTCTAATTATTCGGGACGGTTATAAGCTTAAATAAAAATTCACGGTTTTATTGAAAAAACTTTATAAATCGGTTCGGTATAGTTAGATTCGGTCGTTCGGTCGGTTTTTCATATTTTTTTGACACCCCTAAGTTAAACTACGCCGCAAGTCAGCCTTGTCTGTAGTATTTTAGTAGGATTCGAATTATATACATGGTAAGTTTCTTTTTTTTTTTTCTTTTTTTTTTTTATGAAGTAAGGCAAGTTTCTATTTTTATCTTATAATCTATAATACTTATTAGAAAAACTAATCTTGTGCACGTGTACGTGTATTTTGTTTTTTTATTACAAAATAAAGGAAATTGTCTTCTATAATTCTATTCCCACAATAAATAAAAGAGGGAAACACATTTTCAAGAAGGAAACAAATTGCTTCTATTCCTAAAACATTAGTACCTTTTCAACAAGGAATCAAATTGTTTACAGAGGTTTCTAACGTAAATAGAAGAGGAAACACCTTTTCAAAAAGGTTAAGCACCGACAGGGAACATTTTCCTCTACATTTGTCCTAAAGAAAGACGTAGGTGTAGTACTGTTGTATTCGGCCTCCCCACTCCAAAAAACAAAGAAGGGCCGCTTCCTACTTGGGCTCTACGAACGCAAAATTAAGGCTAATTGCTTCTTTTCGTGTTAACCATGTTTTAGGTGTGTTCGGTACAGAGAAAATGTTTTCCTAAAAAATATGTTCATCAAAAATAAGGGAACTTCTACTTATTTTCTCATGTTCGGTTGGGTAGTGAAAAATAAGTGAATTTCTTACTTATTTTCTGATCTTCTAACAGGTTGATAGAAATGAAAAATAAGTATATTTCTTATTTATTTTCTCATGTTTGGTTGGTTGGTAGAAAACTTTTTATGGAAAATACCACTCATGCACCACCAGCCCCCACCACCCCATACCACACCAAACCCCCACACCCACCCCACCTCCAACCACCCACCCCAAGCACCCAACCACCACCCTCCAACCACACATCTTCACCCACCGGTCTATCCAACCCTCCCACTCACCCACCCACTCATAAATTTTCTATTTCATATATTTTATTTAACTTTTATAAAAATGAGAACTTTTTTCTTATCCATCCCACAACCACCCACACCAAATTTAACCACGCAAACTTTTCAATTTTATAAATTTTTTATAAAGGTAAAATTAAATATGAAGTAGAAAATTCGGGAGGGGATAAGGGTGGGGGGGTGGGGGTGTAAAAAATCAAAAAAGAAAAAAATTTCAAAATAAAAAATAAAAAGCTTTCAAAACTTTTTCTTTTGAAAAGAAATTAATTTTTTTGGAGGGTAACTAGCCATTCTGTTAAATTAGCAACTTATAAACAACCATGAATAACATAACAACATAAAATAAACTAAATCGTGTGTATATAACAACATAATAAGCTATATCGTGTATATAACAACATAGTAATAAACAGCTACCTAAGAAGACAAATATGAAAACATCATCTAAAAAGCTTTTTTAAACGGCCACAACTCCTGACTAAATTTGTTGACAACTTTTTGTTTTTCTTGGGTTCTTCCTCGACTTCTTTTGAATCTTGTACTGCCTTTTCCTTGGCCTCTTTTGAATCTTGTATTGCCTTTTCCTTGGCCTCTTTCAAAGCCTGAATCAAGTTATTCAAGCAAATCTCAATCCCTCCTGAAGCATTCTTGACTATCAATCTCTCTGCCACATCACAAGGACTCATGTTTACTTCCTCTATTAAACCTTGAATCTGTTCAAACAAAGGGTGTGTTTCAATGCCCAAGTAATTCTTAGCCAACACTTTGAATGCTTCGTATCTGCAATACGACATCTCAATGTGCATATCCATTCGTCCTCGACGTATAAGAGCAGGATCAAGTTTGTCCACATAATTAGTGGTAAATATAATAATCCTCTCTTGACCACAGGCTGACCATATTCCATCTATGAAATTCAACAGCCCCGAAAGTGTAAGTTTTTTTCGTTTATTTTTTTTTCTTTCTGAGTCCGAGTCCGAGTCCGAGTCCGAATCAGAATCAGAATCAGAGTCGCTTGTTTCTTCTTTCTTCTTTGCCTCTTTCTTCTTTCCCTGCTTTCTCTTACCAGTGAGATCAACGGAGCAATCAATGTCTTCAATGACAATAATGGACTTGCTTGTTGTTTCCATGAGCAACTTCTTAAGCTCCAAGTTATCATCAACGGATGTGAGCTCAAGATCATAGATATCATAGTTCATGAAATTGGCAATAGCTGCAATCATAGTTGATTTTCCAGTTCCTGGTGGACCATAAAGAAGATAGCCGCGCTTCCACGCCTTGCCAACCTTGGAATAATATTCCATGCCCTTGCTAAAAGCAATGAGGTCGTTAATTATTTCCTCTTTCTTCTTAGGGTCCATAGCCAGAGTATCAAACGTTGCAGGGTGCTCGAAATTGATGTGCTTCCACAGAGTGGACAAACGCAAAACCCACCAACTAGTACTGTCATTACAGTAAATCCTCTGTTTCTTATTCTTGAACTCAATTGCCCTGCCTTCTTCCATCACATGCTTCAAGTATTTTCCCGTGACAATCTCCCTATGTTGCTGATCGAAAGTTATTGTGTAGCTTCTCTTTTCAATCGGTATTTTGGATTTGCCTTGAGAATTGCTGCTGAATTTTTCCGTGTGACTGCGCCAGCAGAGTCTGGCCCCTTGGAATTCATCAATTATTTCTTCTCCTTCGTCCAAGATAACAGCAAAAGACTTGCTGTTGTCGGGCTTTTCAGCTTTGAGATACTTAGCACCATTGTCGATGGACTTAGTACCCAAATAAGTGTTGACATATCTGTAAATTTCGTTGCTTTTTTCATTGGAGAATTCGTCAATGGTAATCTGGACATAAGGAGAGAAATAATTTTCGAGTCGATTCCAGAAGGATTCGATACGCTTGCGGAGTATTTGAGGGAAGAGTTGTTGAATTGTGCCCCATATGAACGTTAGTCCAGCAAGCCTGGACCCTACGTCAGTCAATGAAGCTCCCATTGTTTTTTCCTCACCTTCAAGAATATGAAGGTATTCTTGAAGGGGTGTATTTTTGTGAATGCAATTGAGGTTTAATACATGCAAGGATATATATAGTGATCAAGTTCGTGGGAAACAAGGAAGTTCATCAGTTTAACCAGGCCACAATTCAGCCTTGTCTGCAGTATTTTAGTAGGATTCGAATTATATACATGGTAAGTTTCTATTTTTTACTAGAAAAAATAGCCGTATGTACGTGTACGTGTATGTGTATTTTGTGTTTTTATTACAAAATCAAAGAAATTGTCTTCTATTCCTACAATAAATAAAAGAGGAAAACACCTTTTCTAGGAGGAAAGAAATTGTCTTGTGTTCCTAAAATTTATACATTTTCAAGAAAGAATCAAATTGTTTACTAAGGTTCCTAATGTAAATAACGGAGGAAATAACTTGGCAAAAAAGGTTAAGCACCGACAGGAAACAATTCCCTCTACAACAAACAAAAAATTAACTCTACAGTTGTCCTAAAGTAATTTAGGATTTAGTTAATTTGCATAAGAGCAAAAGTAATTTAATTGAAAGAAATTGTGAAAAAAACCTTTTTCGTACTTCAAAGAAACTTTACTATATTTGGCATCCATACTAGGAAAAATTATTCCAGTGACTGATTATCATGACAATGAGAACAAGTTGACTTGTCAATTGTCATCATTTGGTCCATATATGTCGGTCTAAAGAACTGAGTGTTCTTCCTAACTGTTTGTAACCTTAATATCCTTAATAATAAATAGAGAACTGATGTGAGAAAACTGAGATAAATTGATTTGATGAAGCCGGAATTTAGTGAGCGTGTTCTTGGGCCATCGTAGAAACATAGATAAGGTAGCCCGCGGAACAAAGAACAAAACTTCACTGACGGCTTTTTTCACTTGCATCATACATGCTAGGGTTACTGGAGGAAAACTAAAAAGCTTTTTACATCAGAACACTTCATACTTGGGACTCTACCAAGGCAATATTCAGGTTAATTGCTTCTTTCCGTGTTAACAGAAGTTCTTATCTTCTGGTAAACTTGTTATGTGCCAATGTGTTGCCTTGCTATCTCTCTACTCTTTTCCGAGCTCTTTTCCCCTAGATTTTCAAATTCAAATCACGCATTGGGTCAGACGCATCATTGATCTCTAGATCCGTTTAGACAAATTTTGAGTATTCATGATCTAATTTCTTCTTTTTTAGTAATTAAAACTGTTAAAGGCGCCAACACAAACATAAATTGCTCATCTCACTCCTGACCAAAAAGAACATGCTGAATTTCCAAAGAAACATTCACATTATTGAACTTACGAAGTCCTCTTAAATGGATAACAGGTTCCTTTCCAATGAATGCTCGACTCATATTTCTCTCTATTGTTTTACTTGGAAATTTTATCTTCGCAAATGAAGTGCAACAACACAACCTGAATATGACTTCAGAGTTCGGACAATGATCTAATTTTTCAATTGTTTTATCTCCCTTCTTCATTACAAAATTGTGACACTACTACAATTCCAACTTGATTTCTATGTTGCTGCGTCTCTTTCTATGCTATCAAATCTTCTTCTTTTATTCCCTTTTTTGTCCTTAATTCGACACACACTACTCCCTCGAAATAAAGAACTGCTTCCAAACAAATTCTTATCAACAAACATAATTGTATCAACACATAACTCTCGAATTGTATCAACCTCTCTTTAGGTGTCTTAATAATACTAACATTATAGTCTGTAGTATTAAAATCACTGGTAAAATCATTATTAGGCATGTTTTTTCTTTTCCCTTCACTACTCCTATTACTTCAATAAATTGTTAACACAGACTTTTTAAGTAAATTCATTCCGGCGGGGGATTAAGTAGATTCCCTATGATTAAGGGAAGCTTATGAAATTGAGAGACGGGATCCTATGATAATCAAGGCACAATAGAAGGTATGCAACTAATAGACCACACATAGCTTCTGCTTACACGTGTGAATAATTTTCATAAATCATCCATCTATGCTGAAGCAGTAAAGAAAACAGAAAATACTTACTCCACATATTAACTTAATTATACAAACTGTTACCGGCTAATAGGAGTAGTTAACCATAATACACATGTTCATCTCATAACCTAAGAAAGTAGAAATCACAAATCATTTCAAAATCAGCTCTCAATTTTCATAAACTCGCGTATTACTCAAAATTGATATACTTAAACATCGCAACTCTATAATAAATAAAACAAAACTTAAAACATCTCATTCAATCTCGCAGTAACAGCTCTAAGCTTAGAATAAACTTTACCAGCAGGTGAACCCATAATAAGACTACAAAGTGAATCTCTTGCAACCTTAATATTCGTAAAAGATCCCAATATATGAATCTTCGAATCCGCAATTACAATCCTAGTCTTCGTAGCATTCTCTATAGCGAATTTCGTCTTTCCTCCTTTCCCCGACAATCTACCAATAGCTCTAGATAAATGTTCACCACGTAATGTCTTAACATCCTTAATCTCAAACGAATCAACATATAACTCATCTAAACGAAGCAAAGCGACTGCATCACATACATCAAACCCTAGCATAAAAGCATGAACGAAATCAGCGCATTTTTGTAGGTTGCTGATATCGGGTGTGTCGGGTCGGGTTTTGAGTTCGACCCGGCGTTTTTTGAGATTCATTCGTATGTCGATTTTCATTTGTTCGTAGATTGGGTTGTAGATTTCCAACCATATTTTTTTTAGTGGAGTGTAGCGGTGTTGTGGTACTGTTACTTTGCGAAACTGGACTTGGTTGTCGGAGATTTCGTGGGCTTTTAAGGGTTGGAAATTGGGTTTTGCCGGTAAGGATGTTGTCGGTTTTTCTGTCGTTGGATTGTCGATTTCCATGGTTGCAGTGATAGAGGAAAGGGCAGGGAACAAGATTAGGGTTCTTGAGTAAGTGTCATATTGGCGTTCTATAAACTTCGAGCGGGCGGATACGTGGCATTGGGCTTTGAGATGGAACTAATAATAAAAATCAGCCCAGCTAGAACTGGGCCTATTTACGGAGCCCAGCTGACTAAACAGACACCACCCCACTTAATGATAATTTGTAGATATCATTGGTGTATGCTCAATGTATACTAAACTTTTTTTTTTGAGAAATTTACGTTCAGAGTAAGTATTTTATAAGATATTTTCAAAAGTCGCATTAATCTTTTTTTCTTGCAAAATAGCAGCTTCATATATAGGGCTAGCCAACGTAGTGTGATAGAATTTCCATAAATCAAGGGATTTGTTTCAATCCTTATAAAAATCTCTCATCATCTTAGTAACTAAGTAATTTACATCCTAATTAATACAATTCCTCTTTCATCATCATTTTTCTCACTAATAATAAATGTTTCATTCTAATTAATATGTACATATTCCTTATTGTATTATTACTAAATAAATACCCACTAAGTCTTCTTAATGGTTGAATTTAAAAAAAAAATTACATATTCCTTTCAGTAATGGAAACAATTTGTTTACACTAGTTTATGTTTTCAATTTGGTTAATATATTTACATGTATGTCTTTTATTAACCATGTATATCTTTATATGTAGACATCACGCATAAAATGTTCAATTTTTTTTTAAAATATACCTTTAATATATTTCAAATATATTATATTATCATACCATGTATGTCTTTATTATACTAGGTATATCTTTATTATATTTTGTGTGTGTGTGTATATATATATATATATATATCTTTATTATACTGAAAATATCATGCATATTTATGAGATAAATATGTTACATGAAAAAATATTTTTCAGTTGAAAAAACACCATGTATATTTATGGTATAAATCTATTTCTTGTGAAAATACCATATATATTTATGGTATAAGTATATATTTACAAAAATACCAAGTGTATATATATATATATATATATGTTTATGTGTATAATTAGATATATACACAAATGTTGGGAAGTTTTATTTTATTAGATATATACACAAAAATTTTATATGCACAATACATCTTAGGAGAGGAAAGAACGAAAAAAAAATTGAGTGATTGTTTTAGTTATGAAAGATAAATAATTTGTCCAAAAAATAGGAACTTTTTCTTTTGGGACTAATCTTAGCTTAATTCTAGGGATTCTTTTGAGGAGTTAATATTTACTTTGCTATGAAATGAAAACTAATATATATCATATATTTTTTTAACTATTGCCTTTTATGGTAAACTTTTTTAGTGCGGATTGTCCTTAACTCGCAGCGAAAACATATATATGTGCCCTATAAAATATTTACGAAAAGTATGCTCCATTTCCTTATTTACAAAACATATAATATATTACCTGATGGATTTTCATATATTTTTCGTTTTTTTTTTTTTTAAGAAAAAAAAAATTTAAAAATTTTTATATATATTTTTAATTATTTTTTTTTTTTTGGCTCAAAGGCTTAAAAAATTACCTCAATTTTTTGTGTATGAAATGTGTATATGTGAGCAAAATTTTTAATATATATATATATATATATATATATATATATATATATTTTAAGCCTTGAATATTGTATGAAAGTTGTTAAACTTAGTTGTATTAATTTTTAATCTAATATGAACTTTATATATGAAAAATGTGAATGAAATTGTAAGTCTTGACTAGAAATGCCATTTCATAATGTGGAACTTTGAGCGTAATGTTTAAGCCTTGATATATATATATATTTTTGCCATATATAACCTCTATGAGCAAGATATACACATTTCAAACAAAAAGTTCTTTACTTTAAGGCATAATTTGTTATTGTATACAATGTTGTTGTAATTGTATTAATTTTACGATGTCTAACATGAACTTTATATAAGAAAATATGAGCGAAATTTTTGAGCAAGAAAAATTCATGTTTTCATACACATAATTTTGAGCGGATTTTTTAAGCTTTGAACGAGATATACACATTTCATACATTTTTCATACCATTTTCATACACTAAATTTTGAGTGAACTTTGTAAGCCTTGGGCGAGATATACACATTTCATACGACTTTCATACATAAATTTTTGAGCGAAAAAAAAAAATTTAATAAATATTTTTTAAAAAAATAAAAAAATATTTTTTATTTTTTTTATTATATATATAATTTTTTTTAAAAAACATGTTTTGTATAGGGTTTGTAATGTTATGTTTTGATCGCCACGTTTTATAAATATTTATCATATATATATATTCGTCCACCTTTCCAAGGGGCAAAAAGTTAAGGACACAGTGACAAAAATTAAAGACCACCCCCAACGAAGGACAAATTGTCCTATAATAAATGCTTCATCTATTTCAAATTTAAAGACCAAAAAAAAATTTCTTTCTATGTTTCAAACAAATTTAAAGATTACACCCATCACAAGTTTAAAAGGGCTTAAATTCGTCAAATAAAAAAAATGTATATATAATTAGGGTACCCATTAATTATATCCACTTCATACATTAGTTGTACACGGCATATCGACTAAAATTCGGAAAACAAAATGACATTTAGGTTATTTTTTGTACAGCTGATGTGAAGCGTAAAAATCCCGTGTTTTATTTGCTGATCAGAGGAAATTATGACCTCTATGCTGAGCGTTTTATCGAGGAAGTGGTGATAATAATATCCATGGACCAGATTTGGGCCATCTATGAAACCAGGCAAAATATCATATGGAAATTAATTATTTGAAGTTAATTTATCATAAACTTTTATTCAACTCTTAACGAAAAGCTTGATGTATCACAGGATGATGACACCTTTGTGTAAAGTTTTCTCTTGAAATAAACCTAATAAGTATTAACTAATTAGACTTTGTATAGAGATAATTATTGTTGGTAAGTCCTCATTTTTCAACACAATTAAATCATATTTGGTCCTTCTTATGATTGACTTTTACAGTTTTGTAGCGTAACCTCAACAAAAGTTGCATATAAATTTTACTAGTTTATCAAGAATTGATTGTCCAAAGGTAACTTAATGGTCCAAAATTTCTTACACTGACCATGTGTGTATAATTTAAACTCTTTATTACGGATAACCCTTAATGTAGAGTCAAAGATTATTTCGTGTAGAATAACATTATTCAAACTAAGTAAAGATTAAGCCGAAACAAAGAGGAACACTTCTATCAAGCAGACGAATGCTGGGTGCCCCATCTATCCGGACAGAAAGTTATGACAAATTGATCGGAGGAACAGCTGACCAGAGGCGAAGGTGTGTCAAAAGCATAAGTAACATAAGAGGGACAAGCTCTCTTGAACCAACTGGAGTACACACTCGGCTTGCATTTATCAGGACTCCCATATTTGTTCCTGCAACAAAATGAGTCAAGATTGAAAGCCAAGCAACCACTCTTACACGCCACCACTTGTCCATTGTCATTTATAACCTGTCAAAAACTTAATCAAGTAAATAAAAATGTACGTCTTCAAAACATGATACTTTCTTCCCAATTTATGTGGCATCTTTGATTAGGCATGGAGCTTAAGAAAAAAAATGAAGACTTTTAAAAATTTTGGTCCAAATCAAGTCTTAAATAATTGTGTGGCTGTAAAATCATCTCATAAGGTTAGTTATTTCTAAATATAGAAAGGTGGTATTTTTTATGTGACCGACTAAAAAGTAAAGTATGTCAAATAAGGATTTGACTCCTCTCCATTATCCCTTCTCTTCATTTCTTCAAGTACAAATTTAGATTAGTAACACTTGTCTTATTTATTTATTAAGGGTCCTGATTAGATTAATTTAATCAATATCTTAACCATAGTTAAAATTATATATTTTAAAAAGAACACTTTAACTTTAGTAGCAAAAAGTTCTCTCTCCACAAAATATGCTACCAATTAATAGCATTGATTTTATTTTATAGTTCTTGCTTCCAAGTTCCAAGTCTTAAAATTGTGGAACATCTAACATTACTAAAACCGCATCCACCGCTCCCCTAAAACTGAAGATTTTTAAGAGGAAAAAAAAAAAAAAGACTGACTTATTAAATCAAATTCTTCCGTTCAGCATTAGTAAATCTTCATTTTGTGTTCGTCCGGGTTACATTTGCTCGTCTTTATAAACTTATCTATCTTTACACAAAATTTTAAACTACTAAGTCAAAATCCATCAAATTTCGACATACTATTATGCAAATGAGCTAACAAATTAATCACAATGATCTAGCTCGATATGGAGGCGCTTTAGAGAGGATAGATTTTGACATCATCTTCACTAGAAATGTTCTTGCAGTTGTTGGACATGTATAACAGTGCTCTGGAAAAAGAAAGGAGAAGAAACTAAACAAAAGGAAACTCCTATTATTAATGACGCTATAACATAATAATAGGAAGAAAAAAAGTCCTATGAACTTCAGTTTTTTTTTATTGGGGGTGGTGAAGAATTACTAATGTTGATGTTCAACAATAATTTTGATAGTTGAAGATCACTGTGCGTAGTTGTTGGTTAAAAAATTATAAAATGAAATTACTAATGACATTTATGGGTACCAAAATTTATGGAGAGATAAGCTTCTTTTAACCAAAGTTAAGAGTTTTCAAAAATTATCCTTTTAACTATGGTTAAAGATACTTTTTGATTTAATTTAATCTGGACCTTTAAATATTTAAAAGGACACGTCACTAATCTAAATGTGTACTTGAAGAAATGGAGAGAAAGTGTAACGGAGAAGAGTCAAATCCGCCAAATAACTGAGAACAGATAGAGTATATATGAAATGATCATGCAATTCAACATAACATACTTGAAGCTCTGGCGGGCACATGTTTTTCAAGTTTTTGTTGCAGCCTCGAATAAGGCAATTTGAAGATGCAGGCTTATTTGTTACCGTAACAGGGAGGTTATATCCGTCAACAACGCTCACATCATAGAAACTGGGCTGTCTTTTGTCATATTGTATAGTCATTTCAACTAGTGTAACTGGAGGAAGGCCTATGGATCCTTCACATTCCAATTTTCCATCACAATCGCCTGTTTCGCAGGCCAATTTGTGATTAGTGGGCTCGTTAAAATTGCAACCGGTTCGAGCCCAAATGCGTCCACTCCAAACACCCGGGGCCCCGATTCGGTGAATCTGGCCTGGCGGAAGGTAGAAGCCACCGTTGGCTAAAACTGGATGGCCCGTGTTTGGGGCTATGGCTGGCCATATAGGGAAGGGGCATTTGTTACTAATGTAAATGGTGCATCCCTCCACCTCTATAAGTTTACCTGCACAAAAAATGGTTCCAAGTTTCAATACAGGTACTGCACAAAATTGTATATTTGGCTGTATAAAAATATCTAAGTATTTGGATTATAACATCTTTAGTCTCTCGATATTATGATTTTGGTCCTTGTAATATATGACTCCGCCCATTGAACTATCAACTAAATAAAATGAGTGCTCCTGGTCTCTTTATGTAGGAAAATACATTTTATTGAGACTATTTTTGAAAGTATATTACCTTCAAATTTGAAGTAACAGTATAACGTTAACATAACATATATATAATTAAATAGTGGAATGATTTACTAATTCTAAGAATTTGTGAACAAGCACAAGCAAGGGTATAAAAAAATACACATTTCAATTAATTGAAGATTAAAATGTGCTTACTGAGACATCACAAAAACTAAAATCAGAATGGGTGAAAATCATTTACACCCCCCAACTTTGCTTTAAAAATCAAACTCTCCCCCCCCCCCTCCCTGTTATCCTAATTGACTTTTTTAAAATGCGTACTTTATCCTTACATTATTAACTTCTGTTTTTTTTTTTTCACTTCTTTAAAATCATGTTATTTTTCATTTTTTAATTTATGTAACAAATTTCTTATAAAAAATTAATATTATCTTCTAGGCGAAGTAAAAAGTGAGAAATACTAATTGAGTATGTAAGTTAATGATGTTCTATAATAAAATAAATTAGGAGAATAAACAAAAAGTTAATTTTATTAAAAATAATCAAAACTTTAATATTTATTTATACAAGTGAAAAATAACAGGTCATAATAACTTTATATATATTTCTATGTAGGTAATGCAAAAACAATTAAAAAAATAGAGGCAAATTTTTAAAATTTATTTATTTATACTGTAAATGAATTTTATTATAATTTAAGAAATATTCCATTAGAGACAACCAAAACTTGTTTATTTATATAAACAATAGAGAATAAGAGAGAAGTGAAACTTAAATATACACACATGCATATACATACATATATATATATATATATATATACTGCATATAATATTGAAATAACAATTATAAAAAATAGCATTATATTTTTGTTATAAATTCATAAAAATATTATTCTACTTATAATGTTAATAAACTTAAAATAAGAATCTATAAATACCTAGATTAAATAAATAAATATTATATATAATATAAAAATGTATTACATAAATGGAGGATTGAAAAAAATAAGGGTGAAATAGTCATTGCATAGGATAAAGGGGGGAAATGTCTATTGTTTAAAGTTGAGGGGGGAGTTTGATTTTCAAAGCAAAGTTGGGGGGTGTAAATGATTTTCACCCATTTAGCAATAACTAAGGGACCAAAAGTGTGACAAATCCTATTATGTGAATATTGACATGTAGAGGTCTGGACATACCATTTATTTGCAAATAACGAATATTATTTGCAGAGTAGTGATCGGCTTACAATTTGTCCATTATATCAACTTCAATTGAAATAAAAAATTTGAAGTTGACACACTGATTTGAGAAAATTTCAAGTGATATATATTTGATTTTCATTCACAAAATTTGTAAGTTTCCTAAATGAAACTTATGTCCAAATACTCATTTGCACTAACTTAAAATACTTTGTAGTTTTAACTCTAACCAAATATTATGTAAATGAAGAAAAAAATCTTGTTTGAGGAGTATGTCACGGGGGGAAATTAATTTGTGAAATAGAAACTATAGTTGAGTTATTAAATACCTGATGTAATGAAGTGGCATATCAAGAAGAGGAGAGCTGAACATATCCGTGAAAACTTCATCCTCATTTGCAAATTTGACGAATACGAGGAGCTAAAGAATGCATATTTATAGCTTGGATTATAATAGAGGTGGTCCAAATCCTTCATTGTTTTTACTTCAAGTTTGAAAGCCTTTGAAAAGAAGAAATAATCTTGACGATGTCAGATGTGTTACATCTCCACCTATAATTTATCTTCCAGTGAAAGAAGACTTAACATAGATGAGGTGGCAGATGTAGAATTTACTTAGGTAGTTAGGTACAATGGTGCACTCAATTGCTTTTAAAAATAATAAGTACAAGGAGAAGAAAAAATTAAGAGCCCATGTGTTAGGATCTCCAGGAAAACAGATTGTCTATACAATATTCTACTAGAAATTATTTTCAGTGGCTTTTTAATTACAAATAGAATGCCAAATATGTTAAAATATTCTTCCTTTTTTTCTGTTGGTATGCCAAGATAAGATTGTAGTACAAGGTCAAATGACACCTCAAGGCACTGAAGTAAGCTACCCTGCCTTAGTGTTTTTCTCTTGAAAAGTTCAGTTTGCATCATGTGAAACGTTTGACTTCAGCATGTCTCAGTTACTTGTATATATAGGGACCTCTTTATCATTATTTGATTTGATCCGATAATTTGAATATGCCTAACTAACGTTGAAATTCTTACTTAGGGATTTAAGTGTATGATTTTAATACAGGAGTTGTGCCTGCAACTGAGTTATATTATAGGGGTACTCAGTGTAATTATTAATTTATTATTAAATCTAAAATATTTTTGTTATTGATGTACATTTATTCTAAATGTATTAACAAGAAAATCACAAATAACATCCCTGAAGTTTTACTTGTATGACATACACCCTTTGTGGGTTTAAATATTAAAGAAATCTATCTCTCATTTTTCGTGTACCAAAACAATATTGTCACATACAAAATGGACAAGATTTACTATTTTCTGTGAAGTTTACTTTTTTCTTCTTCTTTCTATTGTGTACTACGTACTTGCTTCATTATGTTTTATGGTGGGAGGCGTGCATTTTATCCTTGGATACCTGATAGTCTGATACCACTGATCTTCTTTTTTATTAGACACACCACGTACAGATCAAAGTGGTTCAAATGAGGAAAAAGGGATTTTTGATATCAGGTTAATTACCATTTTTAGATTACTAATTATTATATCAACAAAAATATAATTGTAATTACCTAATAAGTGATCCAACTGTTTAAATATTTCCTACACTATTAGTATATAGAACTTAAACTCATTATTAAATTATTATACAAAAGTTTTGAGAAAGTTTGTATCAAGAACGACATGCAGTGTTCCGAGGTAGAGGGAAAGGAGAGAGGATCTCATTATGTTACTTCAAATAATTAAGCATTCAATTATTTTTTTCACTAATCAAACATTTACCTCTTATTGTTTAACATGTGGAAGGGAATTCCCTACTCATTTACTTCCATATCAAACAAATGAAGAAAACCAACAACATCTTCCTAGCTTTTACTTCCACCTCTTTTAGCTTCCACTTTTTATCCCCACCAAACATATTTGAGTATATAGTGTGTATGGTAAGAAGTGAAAGACTTGGACTTTCTATTTCTAGACATGAGAGAAATAATGTTTGGTGAAAAAAGCGTAAACAGATCGATATAGGAAATGAAGATGCTTTTTTTTTTTTTTCATTTTACTATAACTTCTGGAAAGGAATTTTTGAAATGCGAACCATACTGTTAATTTAATCAGACGTTCCTAAAGGGACGAATCATACTGTGTATTCAGAAACCAAAAAGTGATCGCGTCCACAAAAAGGAATAGCAAAGCTGATTTCACTTCTGTTCTTCTATTGAATAACATGGATGTACTGTGTAGCTACATAGATCGAAGGATGGTCAATTGAACACCCTTCGTCGGAAAAATTATACTGTGTATATAGAAAATAATAGCACATATATAAGTCAAAAATTATTTTTTGTAGATATATAGAAATCTTGAATACCCTTAATAAAACTCCTTATGTCATTGTCATATTGGACCTAGGGGTGGGCGTTCAGTTCTTCGGCTTCGGTTTTATCAAACTACGGTTCGGCTATTTCAGTTTTTTGAAGGTGGACACCGAACACCGAATCAAACTAGTTCGGTTCGGTTGTTTCGGTTTCAGTTTTTTGAAGTTTGGTTCGGTTCGGTTTTTTTTTATATGATATTAGAAACGATTCCATTTACACTAATTCATATTCTCAAAAGCAATAAAACATAAAATTGATAAATTGAAATCAAAATCAAACAAACAGGATACACAAGAACATAAAACCATAACCATGATATAGGATTACTAAGTGTTATATACATACAGTAAGAATAACTAAGAAAACACATAAAGGACATACATTAATCCTAAAGACACATCCCAGTCACCTTCCTTTGTTAAAGATATTTGATTTTCTCAACTAAAGTGAAAAATTAGGGATACAAAAGCAAAAGAGGACTTGTTACAATTAGGTTTTTTTTTTTTTTGCTTAAACTTAATGGGCCTGCACTATTTTAATTTTTTGGGTAATGTATTAAATTTCGGTGTGCGTTCGGTTCTTCGGTTGGGTTCTATCAAATTTCGGTTCGGCTATTTCGGTTTTGATTTTTTGAAGGTGGACACCGAATACCAAACTAAATTAGTTCGGTTCGGTTCAATTTTTTGAAGTTCGATTCAGTTCGGTCTGATTTTTTGATTTTCGGATTTTATGCCCAGCCCTAATTGGACCTATCCAGATTAATATTTCCCATATAAACACCCTTTCTCCCTCTCGCTCGTAGGACGAGTTTTGCGGATTCACAATTTTAAATACTTGGATGTACGTAGATTGCCACAATACCCATTATATCGCTGTGACTATATATGCAATATACGTACTTTGCATGAATCATGTCTTTAATTTTTACTATATGCGATAAATTTCAATCAGATGACCGGTGAATGTGTTCGTACTGTTACCAAAAGGCACACCACCACAAAGTATCTCATGTACTGGTGTTGCAATAATTAACGCGGAGCTAATTTATGCTTCAATAATTTCGAAGTTTTCTTTTATTTTACTACTAGCTAGTACAGTTATTAAGTACACACAACAGTGTATTAAATTAAGTAATGACATATCTGTCTGTCTGGTGTCTCTTAGAAACAGCTAGCCTAGTGGATCCCTCCCAAATATAGCATCAGCGCCATTTCAAGCGCTCCGCCGTTTGATTGCCAATCTAACCAATCATTATGTCATGTTTAATCACTAACCATCAATGCGCGTCTTCACTCTTTGATTAATCAAATCATCCTCAACCCCTCATTATATTTTTCATTCAAAATTGCTAACTAACTTTTACTGTTGCCAACCTAATCATTCTCTCATTCTTTTGCTTGTATTGTTGTACTGCTATTTTCTGTTTTGTTAAGGAAAGAGCACCTCAATGCACTAAATTTTTGCTATGCAAACGGGTCCTTCCACATTAATTGTATTGTATGCGAATTACATTAGTACATTATATCAAGAGACTGATTACCCGATTTGAATATGTGGAGACAATAAGTAATGATTTTGGACATAGTTGGGAACATGTAACTATTTTATCATTCTTTTGCCTGTATTGTTTTACTGCTATTTTCTATTTTGTTAAGGAAAGAGCACCTCAATGCACTGATTACTCGACTAGAATATGTGAAAACAATATGTATTGATATTGGACATAGTTGGGAACATGTAAATTTTAAAATGTATATCTCTATCTATCAAATGAATAGGTAAAATATTCACAGTTGGTACTGAAAACTAGTCCCTTCTGGATCATTAAATTTAATTTATGTCCATAAATAAATTCCAAGAAATATTTAAATTTTGAAGGACTGAGAATATCTAGGCAATATAAACTGGTCTGTCCCCCCCCCCCCCCCC
Source organism: Lycium ferocissimum (assembly GCF_029784015.1). NCBI lineage: Eukaryota > Viridiplantae > Streptophyta > Magnoliopsida > Solanales > Solanaceae > Lycium > Lycium ferocissimum. The sequence goes on from NC_081343.1 coordinate 69,182,161, forward strand.
CCCCACGCAATCATCAAAACCCCCAGCCCACTCCCCAGTAGATATAGATGAAGGTCTGGGTGGCCTACATTGCACTTTATGTGGCATTAAAAATTGTGGGTTGGGTTGTTTACAAAACGTACACCAATAGGCATTTGCACCGCTGTTACTCCCAACACAAACACATAAATCGTTGTATTAAATAAGAGTGGGTGTATATATAACTGTATAACTGGTCCTCTATATATTTTGTCTCTAAGCTGTTTGATATCTAGGAGATTGTAAAATACATTCAAATTTGAATACCCTTTTGAGTCCTTATATTGCATCTCTCTCTCATTTCACTTTGACTACCTCGGCGTCAACAAAACCCCATTTGACCAAACCATTCATTTTCCCTCCTTTTGCCATAAACCCTTTAAACCCCAAATCTCAACTCTTTGTCATTCTGTCATTTCATCAAACAGGCCACATTCATAATGAATAGAGAAGCCAATAATAGCATAGACACTGATAATGCCACTTCTCTCAAGGTCAGTTTCCAAGACCTTAGTATTACCAGCAATACTAATAGTACTAGCATTGAACTTTGTAGCACTAGCTTTACCCTGTCTGAGAATAATAGCATAGGTAGTAAGTTAAGTGATGGTGATTTTGAAGGGAAAAAAATGGATTCTAATTCAATGAATGTTGAAAGTGAGAATACAAGTTTTAGTTCAGTTAGTTATTGTAACGGTGCTGACCCGAATGAGGCTAGTTTTAGGGGAATTTGTCTATCGAAACCTCACAAAGGTAACGATATTCGATGGGATGCAATACAATGTGTGAAAGGGAAAGATGGTGAGTTAGGTTTGGCACATTTTAGGCTTTTGAAAAAACTTGGATTTGGCGATATTGGTAGCGTTTATTTAGCGGAGTTAAGGGGGATGGGATGCTTGTTTGCAATGAAAGTTATGGATAAAGGGATGTTAGCTGGGAGGAAAAAGGTAATGAGAGCTCAAACTGAAAGGGAAATTTTGGGCTTGTTAGACCATCCATTTCTTCCAACCCTTTATTCACATTTTGAAACGGAGAAGTTTTCGTGTTTGTTGATGGAGTTTTGTAGTGGTGGAGATCTTCATTTGCTCAGGCAGCGTCAGCCTGGCAAGCATTTTTCAGAACAAGCAGCAAGGTTTGTTTTTATACTATGTTCTGCTTTTTTATACAATTTTAATTCATATGTACCGAAGTTTTCAACTTTGATATGTTTCACTAGTTAAGAGAGGCAGTGGTGTATAATCTATTTTTATCTCCAACTCATTGGCTATCAAATGAAAGAATTTGTTTCTCTGTTTGATGTAATACCATTGGTGTCTGGATTAAGTATCAACTGAAAGAATTTGTTCCCTGTGTAGCTATAATGGTGATTGCTCATTATTTTCCAGCTTTTGTGTCTCCAGTTTCAAATCCTAGGGATGCAGATTGTTAACACCTTCAGTTATAATTAGCCACTGTTGAAGCATAAGGTTACTCACTCTGCTTTCATCAAATCCATGAAAATTTTGAAAATCAAAACTTTATTTTACTCAGCTAACTTGGACATTAACCCTTTTTTGTCTTTATTGTTTGATAAATAACTTGAACCTTAATGCCATGCAACAGTGTATATTACTTGGTCTTAATTCTGGTATTGAACTTCCAATATTTCCTGTCTACAATTTTGAAGTTTCTTAAAGAGTTTGTTTCCTTTTTTGGGTGGCAGATTTTATGCATCAGAGGTGTTGCTTGCCCTCGAGTACTTACACATGATGGGAGTTGTATACAGAGATTTAAAGCCTGAAAATGTGTTGGTGAGGGAAGATGGCCATATAATGTTGTCGGATTTTGATCTATCATTGAGATGTTGTGTCAATCCTACCCTAGTAAGATCCAGCGACCAACCTTCTTGTGCTATCTCTGCATATTGTATCCAGCCATCATGCATTGATCCGGCATGCAAATTACCAGTTTGTGTAGAGCCTTCTTGCTTTCAACCTTCGTGCTTTAAGCCTCGTCTTTTCAATAATAAAACAGCCAAAACGAGGAGTGATCGGTCAGCCTTGGTTTCTTCTGATTCACTACCCGTGCTAGTTGCAGAACCAACTACAGCTCGCTCGATGTCCTTTGTTGGGACCCACGAATATTTAGCCCCGGAAATAATTAGAGGAGATGGTCATGGTAGTGCTGTTGATTGGTGGACATTTGGGATTTTTTTGTACGAGTTACTTCACGGGAAGACACCATTTAAAGGCAATGGAAATAGAGAGACATTGTTTAATGTTGTCGGTCAACCTCTAAAATTTCCCGAGGGATCCACAGTTAGTTTTGCTGCTAAGGATTTGATCCGAGGTCTACTTGTGAAGGATCCGCAAAAAAGACTAGGGTATAAACGAGGTGCCACGGAGATAAAACAACATCCGTTTTTTGAAAACGTTAACTGGGCTCTCATTCGAAGTACTCATCCTCCAGAGATCCCTAAACCAGTTGATCTTACATGTTTTAAACAATCGGGCAAGTCATCGTCTTATGCAAACGACAAAACTGCTTCTGATTCGGATAGGTCATCTGGTCCTTATTTGGATTTTGAATTTTTCTGAATAAATTTTGGAGGGTGGATTTGTTGGTGTAGTTCATTGATGTTCATTTTGGTTCGAAAGAAATTTATTTCACTTTACAATTATCTTTTTCTTTATTACATGCCGGAATATTATACTAGAAACTCCAGAGCATACTAGTAGTTCTCTCACCAACTTTCTTCTTTTAACTGTTTTTTTTATAGAAACATACAAAAAGATAAAGGCATTGGAATCTCCTGAAAATGGGGTTTCCTTTTCACGTAATTTTTTTTAGTAAAGTGAAAGGAATATAAAAGTAGCAGAATATAGACCTTTTCTTTTCATTTTTTCATTCTGTTAATTAGATATTCATCGAGGACCCTTTTACAGAGTCTATATCTTTGTCTCGAACAAGGACAACACAAGAACTTTTCCTACCATAAAAACTTCCTTCTCCTGTAGTTTATAAAGCAACTTAACATGTGGACAAATGATGATAAAGTTATCTTTGCGTTACATATTTGCAGTGTGGAGTCAGTATCGTTTTCTACCTTATATGTTAGTGTTGCTTTGACTGGCCATGCTAGCTAGAAGCTGGGCTTATTCCATATTTTCTTTCCAAAAACTGTGATGGAAGAAAAAGCTATTTGCTTTCCTTTGTTTTTAGTCTTTCATTCTTGTTTTGGACATGGGGTTATATTCTCGTAAGATGCATTTGGCTTTTTCCTCAAAAACAGCAATATCTTGAGTTGGATGCCGACATTCTGTTCAGGGTTGTGCAGTCTAGGTACCAGATTAAAGTGGAACCAATTTTTCTTGAATCGAAGCTTATGTAGAGGAATCATAGGCACTGTTTTCCCGAAGTGCATTTCTCATAGATACGGTGGAACAAGGGAATGACACCTTTAGAATGTATGTACTATTTTGATTTCAGAGACGATGGATGTTGATTTTGTGACATTCTTCAAAATAATTCGCATTTCACCACTCAAAAGCTAAAATGAAAGAATAAGATACAATTAATTCTATCATAGATGAACTTTCATGAGCTGTGACTTCTTGTCTGCCGCCGGATTATCAGTTGTTTTTTTTTTTTTTTTTTTTTAAGAGATGGCAACTTCCTAGCTGCTATCTTCCCACCGAATTCGAATTCGACACAAGCTTAGGAAAGAGATGGAGCCAAAATTTCAACTTTATTGGTTCCTGATCTTAATATGATGACTTGAACTAAAAATAATTGAATTCTAAATCTAATAATTAATTATACATACTTAATGAATTTCTAAACACAAATATATTGCCTGAGTAAAAATTACTGAGTTCGACCTCGTATCCGGGCTTCTGGCACCGCACCTGACCACAGACCTGCTTATAAACTCACTAGTTCACTTGTCTCATCTCATAATTCTATTAAAAGAAAGGACATTTTTATTTCAAATTAACATTAAGGGTAACTGGGGTCCAATAAATATAAGAAGGTTATTTTTTAACGCAATAATTAATGTTAAAGACAATTAGGTCCAATAAATGGAAGGAATGCAAATCTAAACCATTTTCAATACGTTAAAGTATTTTTAACCCCTTTGTTTTAAATGTGTACTCATTGGTAGGGTTCTAGAAGCTAGTTCTAATAAAATGTAGAAAGGAGCATCTACATTTTGTTCAAGGCCAGCACCTGACAAACACCGGCTGGTTTGTCAAAGATGGTTATCGAATATGCTCCATATAGAGTTCGAGTCGATTCTTTTAAGGCAAAAGACATAAATGAACCCTTAAACTATACCTCAAAAGTCATTTTCACACTTAAACTATTCTGGCGACCCATTACACACCTAATATATAAAAAGTGATATTTTTTACTCCCCCTCATACACATGACAGTTACTGCAGTGAGAGCGTACACACTCTCTCTCCCCACATCAATGCCACGTCAGTCCACATCAGCGCCACATCAAAAAATCCTCTAATTTTTAATTTTATATTTTTCCCCTTTCCCCTCCTCCCCCACCCTCTCTTTCTTCTTCATCCCTACTCCCTTTCTTATTGTATAACTACCATTGTTTCCAATGAGTTGCAATATTTTTCAGTGAGCTTTCATTTTTCAGATCTTCTTCATTTTCCGGTCACCAAAGTTACATCTAATCTACCTATAAAATAAATTTTATTATTTTCTTTGGATCAAATCCCGGTAGAAGAATTGTTCTATCAATTCTTCATCTTGATTCTACCAAAAAACAAAAAACAAAAAAAAGTTGCAAAAATCAGAAAATCCAAAATTGAAAATTGTTTTGGAGTCTAGTTAACTGTTCGTTGTTTTCTTTTGTGTGTTGTTGTTTGTGTATTACAAAATTGGAACACAAACAGATCTGAAAAATCAAATTCTAAAAAGAAAAATCAATCAGAAAATTCGAAATTCCTTTTAGTTATTCGCTGTTTGTTGTCTTCTTGTTGTTCATCACGAGCTTCATAGTTTTGAGCTGCAAAATTGGTTATTGAATTCATTACCACCATTGAAGGAATTTTCGAGCTTGACGTCAAACCCAAATCTGGAAAGCTATGTTCAAAAAAAAAAAAATGGCAAGAAGGAACCACTGCTCGTCCTCCCCCGTCACTGCCAAGAGCTCCGCCAGCCGTGAAGGCGGAGGAGAATGGAGGTGGGAGCGAGCGAGGGTGGTGGTGGTGAAATGAAGAAGAAGGGTTTGGGGGTGGGGTAGGGTGGCGCGATGGTGGAGGAGACGGGAGGGTAGGGTGGCGTGAAGGTGGAGAAGACGGGAGGGTGGGGTGGCAGTGAAGTGAAGCTGGAAGAGAAGGGGGTGAGGTGGGGTGGGGTGCGTGGGTGGGGGGCGCAGTTGTGGTGGAGGAATTAGTTTTTTTATTATTTAAAAATTATTTTTATAATAAATTTTTTTAAAAAAATTGACCTTACTCTCCTATTATTTAAATATAATTCTTTTTTATGCTACATTAGTTCCGGAGGGGTAAAAAATATCACTTTTTCATACATTAGGTGTGTAATGGATCGCCAGGATAGTTTAAGTGTGAAAATGACTTTTGGAGTATAGTTTAAGGATCAATTTATGTCTTTGCCTTCTTTTAACTACTTTATACATCTCATTAAGATGGAAGTTTCAAGAATATTGGGGCTCTCCTAGGATTATTTGGTTAAATTACCCTTTATCTCTACTCAATTACTAATTAAGGTTAATAAGATTGATAAGACTTTATAGAAATGTGCAGGTCATTTATTAATAGAATTTTTCAGAAAATTGTACAGATCATTTATTGCAGCAAAGGTAGATTTGGTAAAAAATAATTAATGTCTATTTTGAATCAAATTTGTTGATTAAAACAATAAATAAAAAGGTCCAGAGGGAGTAATAATAAATTAATAACAAATTTTCAAAGAATTTATTATTTAATTCTCAAAAATAATAAGCTACTCCCTCCATCCCAAATTAACAGTTACTTTAGCTCAAAAAAAATATCTCAAAGTAATGATATTGTCAATTTAGAAAGTCAAAACTAACTTTGACAGTTGTTGTCAACTATATCATTAATATCAAAAAAGTACTTAATTATTTCTAATACTGCTTAATTCTAAAAAACTATTTAATAAACAAAGATAACTATATTTTGTATTATTATTTTCTTAATGGACATGAATATAGCTAAAACGATCATTAAAATGAGACGAAGCTAAAACAACCACTATTAGATACTACTCCCTCCGTCTCAAATATTTGCCGCTTTTTTGTTTTGCACGCCCTTAAGAAATATTAATTAGGATGAGTATTTGACTTTACCCTTATGTATATCTAAAAGTTATAATTTCTCTCCATTAAATGTTTACTCTATTTATGTGTCATCTCTCATTAATGATAAAATTTCTTTCAAGGGTAAAATGGGGAAAAATAATTGTGCGTTGAACTTCTAAAATGACAAATAATTTGAGTTAACTATTTTTTGTAACCACGACAAATAATTTGAAACGGATGAAGTAATTAATTAATTGGAGACGTGCAAAGTAGCTAGCGCATGACAATAACATTAACCCTACTCTCGATAATCCCAAAGAGAAAACCATTTTGGATATCACGATAAACGTTTGTCCTCATATATGAATCAGCTTGTTTTTACCATAACTAACTCTATATCTAAGGCAGAAGAAAGTCAATCGAATTTAACACCCCCTAATTAGAATTGATAACTGCCATTAATTAGCACTTAATACAACTCAAAGCCGATTGCTAAAATAAATTCTCGTAAATTTCCTACAATCCAACAATGTGAATCAAAGGGACGAGAAGATCACACAGTAGTAGAAGACATGGATGGAACTTTACTTGTTGGGCATAGCACTTTCCCTTATTTTGCACTTGTTGCTTTTGAAGCTGGTGGTATTTTTAGGCTTCTTTTTTTGGTCCTAGCATCACCTTTAGCTGGACTACTATACTATTTCATCTCCGAGTCCGCAGGCATTCGTGTCCTAATTTTTGCAACATTTGTTGGTATGAAAGTGTCCGATATAGAGTCCGTGGCACGCGCTGTGTTACCAAAGTTTTATTCGAGCGATTTGCACCCTGAGACATGGCGTGTTTTTTCGCCTAGTGGGAAAAGGTGTGTTCTAACGGCGAATCCTAGGATTATGGTCGAAGCGTTTTTGAAGGAATATTTAGGTGTTGATATGGTTATTGGGACAGAGATGTGTACGTATAAAGGAAGAGCTACTGGATTTGTAAATGAACCTGGAATTCTTGTTGGTGAGAACAAGTTTGTGGCTCTTCAAAAGGCCTTTGGTTCTAAATCTGTACCAGATACTGGACTTGGTGATCGCAAGACTGATTTTCCCGTGATGAATTTATGCAAGGTTTGCACTTCCTCTGATCTAATTTTACGTGACATTATTATTTTTTGATTTTGTTGACTGATAGTACATTTTATACTTAAATTTCTTTTAGCTTTTAGTCTACTCCAAGTATGATTTATAATTTAAATTTGCCCTCCGTCATTTGGGATCAAATTTGTCCTCCCCGTTAGGATACTTGATAAATTTGTCCTTATAGGATGAAAGTCTGACTTGGACTCCATAACACAAAAAAATTAGTCACATTAGATCCACGTAGGCTCCCAAACCCAATTATTTTAACTCGTAACCTGTTTCTCTATCTCATAAAATCATAAAACCCTAGTCCATTTTATTTTAGATTCAAAATAGTTCATACAAATTGGTAAACTATTTGGACTATATTTCTCATGGCCAATCCCAAGATATAATTGCAGAGACTCTGCTCAACAGGGCGATAGGATATGAGAACACCCCCTTCGGATAATAGAAAATCAACAAAAAGGGCTTGTTTTTGTGATGATTTTATACAAATGGGTCATACAAGTATAGCATAAAAACTGAATTCAGCAGCATCAGAACTCTCCCTTTTAACATTCTTCTCCACCTTAATATACATATCTGGACTAAGCCAAGGCATCTGTTGAACAATTTAGGAAAATAGATAAACCCTAAACCCCTCTCAAAGAATTAAATTTTCTGGTAAAATTGTCAGTCCCAAGAAAAACCCAGAAATTTTGTAGCGAAATTAGAAAAGCAGAAGCTTCGGGTTGTATGATTTTATGGGATGGGAAAACGGATTACGGGTTAAAATAATTGGGTTTGAGAGCCTACGTGGAGTTGACGTGGCTAATTTTTTTGTGTTGTGGAGTCCAAGTCAGACTTCCAATTTGACCCTTTGCACCCCCCCCCCCCCCCCCCCCGCCGCCGCCTCCCTTTTTTTAAAAAAATAAAAAAGCTGTTGAAACTTGTGGTCTAAAATAAGTTGATATTTGTGTTACTATAAAAATCATCTCATTAAAGATAAAATGAGATATTTAAAGTTAATTAATAATTATATATACTTTTCTTTTTCTTACATACTAAAAAAAATGCTAAACATAAATTGGGACAGATCGACAGCGTGAGTACTAGCATAGAAAGGTTGTGTTTTCACACTAGAGTATGAAAGACTAGTGTTTAAGTTTTATGCACGAGTGATGTAGAAAATTTTTACGCCATCAAGTCACATATAGTTATAGATAAATTTTATGATTGACACAACTTAGAATTTTGACAAAAATTATTATCCAATTTTAAAATATCTTGACAGTATAAAAAAATTACATTTATCAATGCACTAGATGATGAAAGTCCGTGCCCCAACATAAAAAATAATACCACACTTTTTTTTTTTAGTCTGTCTTAAAAAGAATGATATATTTTTATGTTTAGAAATCATTTAACTTGAAACTTCCCCTTTTACCTTTAATGAAATGATTTAAATCCACACAAATATCTATGACTTGTTTTAGACCACAAGTTTCAAAGATCTTTCCTTTCTTTTTTTAAAATTCGTGCCTAGTCAAACTACGTCGCATAAATTAGGACAGAGAGTACCTTTTAGTAATATAATTATGAAATTTTTATTATAGAAAGTATTATAATTCAATTAACTGAAAATATCAATAAATTATTTTACTTAGTCCGCTTCTCCCATATATGACTTTCCTGATTTGGTTCTCCAATTGAAAGATTTGAAATACACCTTCTCCTACCGAGTTTCATACCACCATCACTTTCTACTCAACAACGCTGAAAAGCGCTTTCATGTGTTAGCATCTGCTGTAGTCTTAAATTTTTAAGTATAGACCAACTTCATCATTTTAAGAAAATATGTGTATACGTTTCTTGACCGTTTATATTTCGTCTTTTTGATGTTATTCCTCATTATTTGTGTGAGACGTATGTGTCTAAACTTATACCCAAAGGTATAAGTTTTAAATCTTTTGATTTTATGATTTCTTTAGAGGTTTTTGTGTTCAATTTAAATCGTTATTTCTTTTTGGCATAATACATAAACATGCCCTTAAACTTGGCCTCAGCTGGCAACTATGCCCTCCAACTTTGGGTGTGCACAAGTAGGCACCTTACCTTGTATAAAATTAAACACGTAAACACAAATTCTGACGTTGCACTGTCATGGCAATGATGTGGCCCTCCAAAATTTATGTGCCACATTAGTGCCATGTCAGCATTTGTGTTCACATGTTCAACTTTAGACAAGTTGAGGTGCCTACTTGTGCACACCCAAAGTTGAAGGGCATAATTGCCATCTCAGACCAAGTTTGTTTATGTATTATGCCTTTCTTTTTTCATGAATTTCTCTTCTTTAAATTTTCTCTAAGCGTACCTTTACCATTTTCTGAATTTATTATCATTATTTAAATGTCCTTTTTTTTTTTGCAATTATCTCCTACTTCTTCACGTGGACCCCACCTTATTTTTTTTAATTTTTATATTTCTACTATTGTAGAAGAGTGGGCCCCACCTTTTTTTTTTATTTAACTATATTAGAAGAATGGGTGGACGACGATCCAACCCACTCTTCTAGTATAGTAGAAATATAGCCTGAATCGGATATAATATAATATAGGGAAAATTTCATAAATGACTACATTTTAAGGGTTAAAAATCTGGCATAGCAACATTTTGCTTATTTACAGCTTGTAGCTACTTTTTTTTTGTTCTTTGTATTCATTTTTTTCTTCGTATTCAATTTTTGTTTTCACCGTATTCATGACTAAAATAATTTTTTTTCCCACCGTATTCATGAAATAATTATCGTATTCATAAATTGGCTTATTTTATTCATGAATACAACAAGTAAAAAGCGAATACATACACACCAATAATTACACAAAAACATCGTATTTTTCGATATGTATACAACGGATACAAAGTTAAAAAAGCGTATACAATATAGATACACCAAAAAATTAATAAATACAAGTGAAAAACATTGTATACACGGTAAATATACGACAAATATAGCGAAAAAATTAATGAATACAATGAATTGTATGCTAAAAAATTAATGAATACACTGAAAAAGAAACTTGATTTTTCAGATCCGGTACCGGAATTTGACCGGAAAAGTCACCGTCGGCCAAACTCCGACAAAGCAACACTTGTCGACGATGAAGATCTGATGTATATGGAGTGCCCCGTTTTTTGCAGATCTGTCAACGATTTTCAACGACGATGTACACTTTTCGACGACGATGAACACTTTTCCAGATCTGTCAACGACTTTTCCAGATCTGTCAACGATTTCCGGCTGCTCGAAATTTCGCAGCAACAACCCTTATGGCGGCGTCAATGTTCAGTTGGGAAATTTTTGTTTGATTTTGTATGTGGAGTGCCCCGTTTGTTGCTTTCCTGAAAACATTCATTACAAAGTACAGTAATAAGGGTCTGGTTTATGAATTATCCCAACTACAGCAAGAGTAATAACTTCCTCAATTTGAATTTATGTGTCTTTGATGTTATTTGAAGAGCTCCAGCCAAGATCTGTTGTAAAAGTTCGCCGGAGAAGGACGAGAGGCCAATCGGTGAAGATCCGATGTATATCCGGTCAGATCCGGCCAAGATCTGACCGGATCTGACCGTAAAAGTTTGCCGGCGACAGAGCATGGGTGGGGGAGAGGGGGGAGAGAGAGAGATGGGAGGATTTGGTTGGAAGTGAATAATGTGATGATGGGGTATTTTATTTTATATATATATATAGCTATAAGTTGTATTTATCATATAATTATTAGCTATGGAATGTATTTATTTTAAACTATAGCTACTAAATATAAATATGTACTAATGTTAGTTATGCTATGTAGTTATCCCTATAATATAACTCGTGTTTTATTAGTCTTTGCAGGAAAGTTACATAGTGCCTAGTGTGAAGCCCATGAGTAAAGGTGGCAACCGGTTCCAACCGGAACCGGTTAAGGAACCGGTTCCGGTTAAAAAACAACCGCTTAACCGGTTCCGGTTCGGCTAAACGGTTTTAAACTCCAAACCGGAACCAAATCCGGTTTGGAGTGGTTAAAATCTATTTTTTTTTTTGTTTTTTGTATTATATATATATATTATAGTATTTATTAGTATATTGTAGCTATATTTACATATGTTATACAAGTTTATAATTAAAGTTTAAATATTTACCGATCTAATGTACTAACAGCAAGTCAAATAATACGTAATAGTGTTTTTCGTATACATATATATGTATAACTTATATATACTTATATATATATATATATATATATATATATATAACTATATATATATATATATATATAATATATATATATATATATATATATATATATATATATATATATATATATATATATATATATATATATATATACATATATATATATGTATGTATGTATAACTTAATATATATACTTTTATATATGTACTATATACTATATATACTTATCTATATGTATAACTTAATATATATACTATATATACACTATATATTATATATACTATATATACTATATATACACTATATACTATATATACTTATATATGTGTATAACTTAATATATATACTATATATACTTATATATATGTACTATATACTATATATACTTACTTATATACTTATATGTATATATATGTACTATATACTATATATACTTATATATATACTATATATACATATCTACTATATATACTATATATACTTATATATATACTATATATACATATCTACATATCTACTATATATACTATATAAACTTAATATATATACTATATATACTTATATATATGTACTATATACTATATATACTTACTTATATACTAATATGTATATATATGTACTATATACTATATATACTTATATATATACTATATATACATATCTACTATATATACTATATATACTTAATATATATACTATATATATTTATATACTATATATACTTATATATGTGTATAACTTAATATATATACTATATATACTTATATATATGTACTATATACTATATATACTTACTTATATACTTATATGTATATATATGTACTATATACTATATATACTTATATATATATTATATATACATGTCTACTATATATACTATATATACTTATATATATACATATCTACTATATATACTATATATACTTTATATATATACTATATATATTTATATACTATATATACTTTCATTTTTTTTTTTTTTTTTTAATTTTACCGGTTTAACTGTGGTTCCGGTTTTACCGGCTTAACCTGCTCCGGTTTCCAAAAAATCGAACCGGGGACCGTGTAAACAAAAACACGGTTAACCGGAACCGGTTAACCGGTTCTACCGTTCGGTTCGTTCCGGTTTAAACGGTCCGGTTACCGGTTAAAACCGGTTACGCCGAACCGGTTGCCACCTTTACCCATGAGCCAAGAGAAATTACTAAAGCCTATAGTTTTCCATGATGGCCGACTTGTTCAAAAACCAGGCCCGTCAATGGCACTCATGATAATTCTTTGGATCCCAGTGGGCTTCCTCTTAACCTGCTTGCGTATAGCCGCGGGTGCACTCCTACCAATGCCACTAGTCTATTACGCCTTTTGGGCTCTTGGTGTTCGGGTCAAAGTAAAAGGCAACCCACCTCCTCCGGCCCAAAAATCCACCGGTCAAACCGGTGTCCTTTTCATTTGCTCCCATCGAACTCTTCTTGACCCAATTTTTCTCTCAACGGCCCTTGGTAGGCCCATCACCGCGGTCACTTACTCGTTGTCACGACTATATCATTTCACCTATTAAAACGGTTCGCCTTACCCGTGACCGTGTAACGGATGCTAATATGATTAAAAAACTATTGGAAGAAGGTGATTTGGTTATATGCCCTGAAGGGACAACAAGTAGAGAACCATTTTTACTAAGATTTTCAGCCTTATTCGCGGAATTAACTGACGAGATTGTCCCCGTTGCAATGTCTAATAAAATGAGCATGTTCCATGGCACGACGGCTAGGGGTTGGAAAGGAATGGACCCTTTTTATTTCTTCATGAATCCTAGTCCTGCATATGAAGTGACGTTTTTGAATAAATTGCCATATGACTTGACTTGTAGAGCTGGAAAATCAAGCTATGATGTGGCGAATTATATACAGAGGACGATCGCTGCAATATTATCTTATGAGTGCACCAATTTTACTAGGAAGGATAAGTACAGGGCTTTGGCTGGAAATGATGGAACAGTGGCAGCAAAAAATGGACTAGCACGCAAGAAAGTTATGGGTTGCTTACAGAGAAAAGTTTAATTTGTCTTCAAGAGTCTTCACTTGTGTTGTTCCAAATTTTATAGACATAAACAGTAAGCACTTTATTAGAAAACCGAAATAAACCAGTGCACTCGTTGTCTTGATAAGAACAAATAAACTCTTCGAAGAAAAATATGTAAAAATTACCACATAATTAAAGATACGAACTGTTTAAATAGAAGTACATTCGGTTTCTTTTAAGTCTATTTTTTACATTTCTATCTAGTGTGCTGTTGACTAATTGAAAAGATCACCTTAAATGAGGCCTAGAAATGAAGTGTATAAGAATAGATAGTTCAACCACAGTGCCGTGAACTTTTTTTCTTTCATTTTCTTGAAGCAGAGTGAACATAATTTTCTGAATTAAATTTTACCGGTCAGTCAAATTCAAAAAAAATCTTCGGAATAATTGTTTACAGTGTTAGGTGCAACAAATACAATAAGATCAAGATGCCGATAGTATATTTTTTTCTTGAATAGAATGGAAAAGGAGTTATAATAGTCAACTGATATTTGACTGTTTGTAATATAAAAGCTTCAATTTTTCTTCCAAAAAAATCTGAAGTCAGTGGTAGGCTTAAATTACTTTCCTCTATAATTATCTTACTTTTTATGTTCAATGTTGTTACCACTTTCTCCATTTTCACATTGTACACTAGCAGTATAATTAAATTACTTACCTTAATCGAATAACAGAAAAGAAAAGTAATCCACGAAATAGTTTTCCAAATGGAAACAAATTTACTTCCTACAACTAGAGAAAATCTTTCAATTGCGAAACAAAGCACAACACTGTCCCAAAGAAGTGTAACTCTGTACATTGTTTGATGGATTATCGTCTTGTTGTTCTTCTATTCTCCCTATGTTTCACTGCCGTTTTTCCTCACCTCTCTCAATCTTCTCTTCGATCTTCCTTATGGAGCGGCAATGAAGAAATGTAATTCCTATCTCCAGTTTCCCTTTTTCCTCTTACTGTTACAACTTTAAAGAATGTTTATGATGCTTTTTTTTTTGCTTCAGAAAACCGTCGATTTTGAAATTGACTACTGATTCTTGGTCAGCTTCAATTGATCCAAGACAGGTCACTCAAATGTCATGGCACCCCAGGTTTGTTTAGTAATCCTTTTATATGGCTGGTATGTGAGATATCCAGAGAATTGCAAAGGATGCATATTTATGTGATCGAGCTCTGGTAATGATTTTGAATTATGCAGAGCTTTCATATATAGGAAGTTTTTGACAAATGAAGAGTGTGATCATCTCATCTCTCTGGTTAGCCTTTGTCCTCTTTCTTGCAGCAGCTGTTTTTTATTCCCTCTCTTTATTTCTGAAATTTGGGAGCTTTAGACATAATGGCTGAACCAGGATTTGAAATTTATGAGTTCAGAACTTGCCACTAAACCCATTTCTCTTTTTGGTTACTGAGTTCGTAATTAAATATTAATGAATTTTCTAATACAAATAAAGGGTCTAAGCGAAAGCTTCTAATTCGTTTGAACCCGTACATAATATTGTAGATCCGGCCGTAGCTTTAGTAATGCAACCAAAGGTCATTTTGTGTCGTTAAAAGGGAAAATAATTTCTTATAAACACTATTACTTGAGTGTTTAGTTACTACAACTATTTTTGTTTCCCCATCAATCAACTACACCTCTATTGGATATAATGTTTTAGCGTCTTCTATATCTATTCAGGCCCTAATCATTTCCAAACTATTTTGCTTCTAAATATTTCGCCTTTCATTCATATCTGCTTTGGTGAATGTATACGAATAGGCTAAAGATAACCTGGAGAAATCCATGGTAACTGATAATGAATCAGGAGAGGCCATTGAGAGTGAACTTCGGACAAGCTTTGGCGCATTTCTAGACAAGGCTCAGGTTCTCTCATCTATGTTGCTATATATCACTTTCCTTTTCAGTACTTTACCACTAGGGGATATTTAATGTTGAATGTTAATTTTCTTTAAACTACTTAGATTAGATGAGAAAGATCACTTAACTTTTGTTAATCTTCTTTAAAGGATGAAGTTGTTGCTAATGTGGAGGCCAGAATAGCTGCCTGGACATTTCTCCCAGAAGGTATTTTGGTACTTCTATGTATGACATTGATTGGCTTCATCACTATAAATTCTTAATTTTACGGGAACTAGTCATCCAGAGAATGGAGAACCAATTCAGATATTACGTTATGAACGCGGGCAAAAATACGAGCCACATCATGATTTCTTTATAGACAAGGTTAATCAAGAGATAGGTGGTAATCGCGTGGCTACTGTCCTTATGTATTTATCAGATGTTGAAAAGGGTGGAGAAACAGTTTTTCCTAGATCAGAGGTTACTCCAGTTCTGTATACATGACTTTTCTCATTTTTCATTTCCACTATTAGAGACGAAAAAATTATTTTCTTCTTTGTTATTGAAACCTACAGGCTGCAGAATCTCAGATAAAGGGTGATAACTGGTCTGATTGTGCTAAATATGGCTATGCAGGTACGTCTGGCATCATACAAATTAATGTAAAATCTGTAGACTAATAGGTGTCCATCAGCATATTCGTTGAACGGTTGAAATTTTAGTGATATTCAGTGTATATTTATGTTCCGTATTGAAAATACTAGATTTAGTTGAATACATTGAAATAGGCTGTATCGTCCTTTGAATAAAAGCGACACATAAATTAAGTGAGACTATACTTATTCTGACATGTTGTCTTCTTTGCAGTAAAACCAAGGAAGGGCGACGCATTGTTGTTTTTCAGTCTACATCCTAATGCAACAACTGATCTTTTGAGTTTGCACGGAAGTTGCCCGGTGATTGAAGGCGAGAAGTGGTCTGCAACGAAGTGGATTCATGTAAGGTCCTATGACAGTATTCCATCAACGGATGGGTGTGTCGATGAGGATCCTGACTGCTCCGGTTGGGCAGCTGCTGGTGAATGTGATAAAAATCCTTCATATATGTTGGGCACTGAAGATTTTATAGGTCATTGTAGGAAAAGCTGTAATGTGTGCTCATGACAGGAATGAGTTTTCTACATCAGTTTACCAATAGAGAAAAGTGCATCCTGGATTGCTGTGTATGTTTGATTACATACTAGAATGAACGGAATACTTTTCCAACACCTGCAATTGTTAGTGTTGTACTTACTACTTAGTATAAATTTCAAAAAGATTCAACTACAAATATATAACTCGAGCTAAATCCAACGGCACGCTTGAACTCAGCACACAGACCCACTAAACATCTGATATAAGCATCAGTGAAACAGCTAGGAATCCTAACAAGGGATTCAAAAAAAATGCAAAAGTGTCATACTTAGAAACTTCCCTTATAATATGTTAAGGGGATTCAACAACTTATATATCTACAAAAGAATTTGTTTATTACCCTACTTGCCCAATGTAATTCCGGAACAAAAAGATTCACTTGAGCCCCCTTCCTTATCTTTATCTCCGCCCCTGGTATTAATACCCAAGCGAGCACAATAGATGATCAAGGTTCAAATTCCAACCAAGACGAAAAGTTCTAGATGAATTCTTTTCATTTGACTAAACCTTGGCGGATCTTATTCAGTACATATGTGGGAGATTTTAGGTATGCGTTAAAACAATCATATTTGTACAAGTTGATTCGAGCACCACAATTAATAAAAAAGTGTAAACCTAAGTCAAGCAAACTCAATTGAAGGGAAGAGAACGGTATTGACGAATGAAGTCCCTTAATATGGAATTGCACATTGACGGGTCTCTCTAATCTGATTCATCTCGCTTGTTAGAATTATAGAAAGGGTCAAAATTCTTAATCAAATGGCTTGTAATTCGAAGAGTAGATATGTGCCCAGCTGGATAGTTGGCCAGTATGATTAAAATCATGAACTTCTTGCTGAAAAAAATCCTCGATAAGACGTCAAATATGCGAATTTTCTGATCTATGGAGGCAAGATGAGACTTGAAAATTGCACCTCTTTCTAATCTAAAATTGTGTAAAGAACAATTTTTGAAGCCGAATTTCTGCTCAAAATGAATACTCTTAATATCTTATTTTATACATCATTATATTTGAAGAGTTAAACTTCTTTTTTTTTCGGCTACTATATTATAAATAATTTTCAAAAACCTCTAACTATAAAACACTATGACTAATAGTAATAAATAGTTATTTTCATTTAATTTTAGTTTTGAACTTTTGCTTGATAAAGTTAACGAATGGCTGTTCAAGTTCAGACTAAAAAGCTAAACGTTTTGACTCTTATATTATGAACATGTCGTTCTTTATAGAACATATGGGATATCTCGTGCAAACAGCTAACTAAGCAGTAGTCATTTTGATGAGTAACTTCGTTGTTCTCTTTTACATATAAAATAGATCTTATGCCTGAAGAATTTAGATCGTTATATTTATAATGATAAGATTATCAAATGTCAGATTGGACGACGGATTTGATGGTGCAATTGAAACATATCAAATTAATATGACTAATCAAACCAGATGATTAAAAAATAATAATAACACGAATTTTTTTCTTGTTAACGAAAGAGTGATAAACCATAAAACATGATGATCTTGCTGTCAATAAACATTCACGATATAGTTTAGGTATGAATAACTTTTATATCCTGTCCTAATTTAAAGACAAAAATCTTGTTCATGTTATCCGTAATTGCCTTTTCAGTGATCTGTGTAAAATTCTTTTACACTAGGAGTATATCGAAATTAAACTCTTCGCTAATGTAAGTTAGTAAAGATACCCAAATGCAAAAGTTAAGAAGAGCTGCTTTAAACTCCTATTACAATTTACATTGCAACACGGTCAATTTTGCAGATTAGAGTAGCCACCATCACCCCTACTAGCACAAAAGTTTGAAGTTTAAGACAATCTGGGCATACTACTACATAGTGTACTAACATACTACGACATGCTCTTAATTTGAGCGAAGGTCAAGAAGGGAACCAAAAGGGGATGGAAGAGGGAGTTGGAGAAAGTTAAAACATACGACGGAAGATTTACATTGTTGCATCACCAGACACAGCGATAGGTAACATGTGTCTCGATGATTTCACTGCTGTACGTGACCTTCACCACCTGCCCCTTCTCCAGTCCATAATACCGAGCAATTGCATCCTTCTGAGACATCCGTGGTAGCTGGAAAACATCAATACAAGAACAACACTCAGAAACATTAAGATAAATGAAACTATATTGATAATTTTAGAAGGAAAAAGTGGTAGCCATATGAACTACGAATTTCTGCTGAGATCATTAGAGAGAGTGCACAGCACGAATACCATTGTTCTGCATAAGATGAAAAGGCAATAACCCGTTCCTTCACCTATTAACTTCTGATAGCTAGTGTGGTTTCAATTGAGACAGGGAAAGTACCACCTCCCGTTCATAGAAAAAGGTAAGGGTCTATAAAAGATCGAGAATGAAAAGGCAGCAGTCTATATATACATAAACTAAAAGCTTTAGAACAGCATTTGGATCATTTCACCCTTGCAGTAAAAGGGGTAATGACGAACATACATTTATTTTTAAAAATGCAGAGAAGTCACTAACACTGTTCTACTAACAATTAGAAGGCACTCATCAAGAAAGATAAGTATTAGAAGGCTCCTGTTAATGCAAAAGAATTCCAGGTCTTGGCTCAAAATGTCACAGTATCTAGGATCCTGCCTTACTGTGAGAACAACTCAGCATCGCAACCATCCCCCGTGGGGATAAAAAATGACCGACTTTTACTAACTGTAGAGCCTAGATGGCACAAACTATTCTGGCCATAGCAAGGAGATATTGATTTTACCAGATTATGGACTGTAAAATGTATGAGAAAATGATCTTTGCCTTTCGGGAATTTATCAGCAAGTCCTTTTTTCAAGTGAAGTTATCAGAAAAAGAGATGATAGAAAATTGTTTATCTAGCTAAACTCAACTGAGGAAGCTAGGATTCAAGCTTTAATAGAAAGCTTAGGTTCAACAGATGAACTAAGGAGATGCACAGTTATACTGATATACAGGAACATTTCTGCAAATTCAAAGGCAAACCTGCTTCTCTTCCAAGTTGTATTTCTTCAACAGCTTCTCTTTCTCTGCATCGGTCAACAACTCATGCCTTGGCTTTAAAACATGTTTTGTGATGTTGACAAGTAAGTCGGTGATCTGAAAGAGTTTGCACATAGGAGGAGCCAGACACTTAGCATATTGCTGAGACATAATGTTTATTGCTTGCATAAAATTCATTTATATTCCTTAATATAAGTAAAGCGTTTTTAGTCCTTTCCTAATATTAGTAAGAGCTAAAGAAGGAAAATAAATTTTGACCAAATACAACGGAACCTTCATCAAACGGAAATAATAGAGCTTGGAACCTGTCTCAGCAGAAAAAAATATTAAGGGGTAGAAAATAACCAAGTAAATGTAGATCCTTTTAAGCCAGACAGGGAAGAAATTTTCATTTTTTTTTTCCCTTATTTGACAGGTAACAGTAGAAACATGTGGAAGTTCACAGAAAACCAGCTTAACAATCTAATCTTTCCTTCCTTAAGGAGAATATTTTTAAATGATCCAAGCAACTAAAAGAGACTTCAAATGGGGAAAGCCATTTTGAACATACACCTATCAGGATTTTCTTTGTAGATTCTTAGGTAAATGCCAATGATAATCAAATCTTTATTAATTCTGAGATCTAACCTCACTTCCAAGCATATCTAAAGCAAATGCAGAACACATCTTAATTCATAACCTAATAAGTACCCCATTTTATTCCCTGCAATAGAACTGTTCGCACCAAAAACACCAAAAAGAAAAAAACCCTTTACCTGGAAAATTTCAACTTTGAATGAGAAGAGCTCCACAGCTTTCATAGCTGGATTAGTCATTTGATTTTGAATGACTAATATCAGCCGAGTCAAAGACTCCTTGTTCATAATTTGAGTTAAAATGCTGCGGATGACATTCACTTTCACGGCAGTTGGCCCACAGAAGATGACCAAAACCTGCAACCAGTTCAAATATGCAAGGATGTTAATAAATCTATGAAGCACATGCATGTAAAGTTGATAGTCCCTTCATCAAAGACAATCTTCCAAAATACTGAGGCTTCTATATAGCTAAGGATACCATTTGCTACCAATAACAAGTTTCTTGGCTTCTTCAATTTTGATGATTTGAGTTTCCATATGTTTTATTGAACTCAGCCGAGCCTCCAAATTTCCATAAGAAGACTTATGGATGCATAGAACGCATTCTCTTCATATAAAATCCATTAGACATAACAGAATTGATGCACTTCCGAAACTAATTAACAAGGAATTTGAAGATATATGAACCCAAAAGGAGAAATTTGGATATGGAGCTCAGAGATGAGCTGCTGAAACAACCTCTCAAAAGAGAGTGCAAAAAGTTCAATACCATATACCAACAAGGGTGGCTCAGTTGGTTGAGCATGGGGCTTTCATAATGGAGGTCTCAGGTTCGAAACCCCCTGCCTACGATAGCAAGGAGTTTGCCTTCTGGGTCGAGCTCGTCGCACGGGGCTTGCCTAGTACGGGTTATCTCTCCTGTGTGGTTTGCGAGCTATTACACAGGAGCTGGATTTACCCTGTGCGCACCCGAAAGATAGCGGCTGCGGGTTCCCATGTCAAAAAAAAAAAAAAAAAAAAAAAAAAAAAGTTCAATACCATACATTTTAGAATTTCTTTACCATGCTAGAAAGCAAAAAAGTAAAGCATCATTCTACATCTCAGTTTTCACTACATCAAAGTTCCTAGCCCACCAAAAGAATTGGCTTAACCATCTTGTAGTGCAATCACCTTAACCATAGAATCTTAAATTTTCAAATATTATGCTCTCTAGAGTTGGTCCATAAGTTTCTAAACGAAAATACTAGTCGTAAAAACTGCCAATCAAGCTCTATTTTAGGACTGCTTCTAATTATCACGGAAGTATTGCTTCTAATGCTCTGTGGATTCGGACACGGATTCCTCAATTGGAAACAAATTGACCTACATTCAGAAACTACAGAAAAAGTTACGTGAATCGAAAGCTCTCTCCAAATAGTAACAATGTCATACAAATGGAAGGGGAAGTACAGTTTAAAATCAGTTTCTCCCAATATCATCTATTATCTTCCATACAACCAAGAACAAAAAGGATACTTACCAACAAAATCACCCAATCACAAAGCAACTTGCTTTCAAGTTTTTATTAGTATTATTATTATCCTTTTTTTTTTTTTTTTTTTAATAATTGTAACATTATTATTATTATCTTTTTTACACTGTGACATCCCAGGCCAGCTTTTCTGAACCTCAAATATTATACCGGATACCTGGTAGCTCCCACTAGCACAGATACCGAGTAATTTTGCCCACCGAAGCTTAGGCTGGCCTTTTTGAACCTCTATTGTACTAGGTACCTGCTACCTGCAACCAACACAAGTCCCAAGTAATTTTGCCCACCAATGCTTAGACAGGCTTTTCTGAACCTCAACTACTACACTAACTACTTGTTATCTCCCGTTAGCACAGATAACGAGTAATTTTGCCCACCGAGGCTTAGGCAGGCTTTTTTGAACCTCTATTGTACTAGGTACCTGCTACCTCCCTCCCACCAACACAAGTCGCAAGTAATTTTGCCCACCAATGCTTAGACAGGCTTTCTGAACCTCAACTACTACACCAACTACCTGTTATCTCCCGTTAGCACAGATAACGAGTAATTTTGCCCACCAAGACTTAGGCAGGGTTTCTGAACCTCAACTCAACTGTTACACCGATTACCTGCTACCTCCCACCAACACAGGTGTCAAGTTACTTTGCCCACCAAGACTCAGGCAGATAGGAGGAACTTGCTTTCAAGTTATAAACCAAACATAACAAGCTTAATCATTCCCCAATTTTCGCTCACTACCAAAAGAAAAGAACTCAAAAGTTCCTTAACACGCTTCAATGAGGCAAAAGATTGAAACTTCACACAAATTATCACTACAAGAAGCTAGGAAAGGAAAGAGGGGTAACTACTACTCCCTCCGTTTCAATTTGTTTGTCTTATTTTCTTTTTAGTCCGTCTAAAAAAGAACGACTCTTTCCTTTTTTGGCAACTTTTTAATTCCAACTTTCCGCATGAAACGTTTAAGACACAAGATTAAAGGGCATTTTGGTACATTCTACATATCTTTAATTTAAGGGTGTGTTTGGTATGATGGAAAATGTTTTCCTATTTTCTCTTGTTTGGTTGCACTAAATATCTTGGAAAATGTTTTCTGTGGAATATGTTTTCCTCAAAATAGGAGTTAATATTTTCCCTAAAATTTGAGGAAAAGCAGTCAAAACACACCAACGCATCCCCACCCTCACCCCTCAACCCTACCTGCCTTACCCCACCCCCACCTACCCATCACCCCCCTACCCCCACCCCCACCCATTACCCCCACCTATTCCCACCCTTACCCCACCACCGGAAGTTGCACACCGCATTTAAAAACTTCATAATTTTTAGTTTGAATGTATGCAAATGCTTTTAAAATGATATTTTCCAACTTGGGTACCATTGCAAGAAAAAAATGAGTACGGAAATCACTTATTTTCCGTGAAAAGTCGTACCAAACACAACAGAATTCAAAAGTATTCTTTACTTTCTTAAACTCGGTGTCAAGTCAAAACCAGAAAAACAAATTAAGGGTGTAAGAAGTAACCTTATTGGTAAGGTCAGTCCTGTGCATGGTGGAGATTCTGAGGCGCTCAATGTCAGGTCTTTGACCAAATTTCTCTCGAAATTCTTCAAGGGTTGTGTCAATTTCTGAATTGGGTATGGCAAAACCACGATCTTTAAGCATTTCAAGCATAGTTTTTCTTGCAAGAAAGTATCTGTGACTCTCAACAGTACCATCATCAACAAAGCTGGTTAAACAAGTGCCTAAATTTTCCCCATCAACATCCATAGCCAACCCATTAAGATCCATTTCTGCTCTTCCTTGAGGACACACAAAGGTTTTTTCTTTCTACTTTAGCACAACACTCAGCTGAAAATTGTTAAAATGGACAGGGCCAAAAATATGGAAAATGGCGTACCCCCCAAAAACAAACTAATAAGGGCCAAAAGTCATTTTAAAAACAAAAAAGGGGTCAAAGTAGTCCCTTAAGTTTGAACTTTGATTTAAAACATCACTTATTTTTTAACCATGAATAATAATAGTCCTCCGGTTATTTTTCACTTTCTTACTTCGTGAATTAGATTGTGTTCGTCTGATATGTAAGTCCATAATAATTGATAAAAAAAAGAGAATAAATCATAATATTTAAAGGTAAAAAGAAATGAAGAGTGTTAACGTAGAGGGTTAATAGGTGCTAAAAATTTTAAATGAGATAAAGGGAGGATGAACTTTTGTTTGAAATTGGGAGAGATGTCTTATTTTTTTAGCAGGGTTGGAGGGGGAATAATTTTCACCCAAATAATATCACAAGATTGACAAAAAAAAAAATTTAGTACACAATGCCGATATAGAATTTCCTCATTTTATGAGATGTTCGAATGATTTATATTATTAAGATGATGTCCTTCAATATGCATATATGTTTTTTCCTTTACGAAAACCCTTTATGTTTAATCTTTACATATGATTTTTTTTCCTATTAGGACCTAGTGTTTTTTGTTTAAAGGAATTCATCGTCTTCCTTATTAATTATGAATTTTCCGGATAATACTTTCTAGAAGAAACTAACAACTAATTTAAACTATTTTATCGAAATAAAGATTTACTCATAAAATGAATAAATAGAAAATGCTATTTTATTGTTGAACTCCTAAGTTTCCAAGCAAATAGAGTGCTTTTTCATATTCTTTTATTTTAGCAGTGATAAAATGAAAAAGTTTTTGTTTTATTTCTAAAGTTATAAGTCACAATTTTTTGTGTGTGTAGTTAATTTTAATACCACTGTTAGAGTTGAACTAAAAATTGTACTATTTTGTATAATTAAAAATGTTGTTAGTGTTTTATGTTAAAAAATAAGGACTATTTTAATCGAAATTCAAACTTGAAGGACTACTTTGGCCATTTTTCTTTTATTTTTAAAGTGACTTTTAGACCTTGTTACTCTGTAAGGTTAATGTATAAAGTTGCATGACCATATGAGGAACAAACAAAAGATAAATGACTTAACTGGGTAATTTACTTAAGTTGAGTGATCATTTGAGAAATTGACTCCTCAAACTAACATCCTAAACCTAATGCCTTTTTATAATTTTAAAAAAAGTAATGTGGCTTATTATAATTGACCACATATATTATTTAATTTAAAAATTAAATCCACCCATTTTTAAATCCAAACCTGATGACCGGTTTAATCAGACCCATTTTAAACCTAACCCACATTGCAAATGATAGGATTTCCTTGGCAATTGCAACTGTAAAGGAAATGAACAAATTGCATCAATATTGAGAACAAATTCAAAGAAAGAGTCTGCCAAAGAAATCCATTTATTTTCATGGAAAACATTTTACTTCATACCGAACACATTCTAACAAGCTAGCGTTTGGACATACAGTTGGTTGAAACTTGCAAAAAAAAAAAAAAAAAGTTTTTTGAAGATAAGATGAAAAATGATTTTGAAAGTTAAATTAGTGTTTCGACATGCATTTTACATGAAAGAAGTTGAAGTTTTGTAAGTAGAAAACTTCAAAAGTTGAGAAACTAGTAAACCACTTTTTAAAACATGAAAAATTCATCTTCAAAAACTGACCAAAAATTGGTCACTTTTTATAACCAAATAATGTTTAAAATATTTTTGAAAAAAACTTATGGCCAAACGGAAGCTAAGTTACCTATTACTATTAATTGGAAATACACAAAAATGGGCTCAACTTAGGATAAAAAGCTGCCTATCTGGCACATTCTTAATTTTACATTGTAATTGTGCAAGATCTGCTAAATTATTTCATATGTAAAGATAATAAGCTATGCAAGAATATGCCAAGTGCCTAGCGCAGAGATAAAGAGGGGAAAAAATGTGAAAGATAGGATAGCCCACAGAACCGTTAAATTAGTTAAAAAGAACCAATGAACAATTGTAAAACATAATCCCACAAAAGTAGAGAGAATTATTTTATCAAACATCCAAACAATTATTGGTAAATCCATGACTACGTTAGAGAGATCATCATACTCATTCCGGAGACAAGGATCATCCGGCCACATTTGGGATAATAGACCTGGCGGAAGCGGGCCTGCAGCAGCCACTGCTCACGGAATTGGAAGTTCTCAGGTATCAAATGTTGCCACCCCATCTGTGGGAATGGAGACAAATGAGAATCCTTATGCTTCTACACCAACTTCAAGATCGGAAAGTAAGCCACCAAGGTGCTCTTTCATTGCCATTTTTGGACGATGCGCTAGAACTCCTGCATCCTAAAGGCTTTGTGGGAGTCCTTGTTCTTTCGCTTTTCTTGTTTTATATTTTCATGTTCCAATTGTTAATAGTGTTGTGATGAATTTCGGATGTTCTTCTCAAGCATGAATCACGATTACACAATGACAATTATCTGTCGATATCCATTTTTTTTCAATGAATCCTATGCACATTGATCTTTCTGTCAGTGTCTCCTTTAGATACATTCAAGTTTGTCAATCATCTGCTATGTAATATATACGAAATCTTCATGAAAAGTTGAAAACATTTCTCTGTTCTCTCCATTGTCACTGTGAGCTTTTCCCATAACCTGGAAAAAATGCTACAATATGGGATCTGTAACACCAAAAGTTGAAGAAAAACTCTCGTTCATTCACTTCTCTCAATCTCTGTGTTAGCATACATTACAGGATAGGACCCGAAAAATGGCCTACGACTATACATTTCAGATGGAAATTTAAGGAAAGAGACAATTCAGTGTAACATTTGAGTATATGTTGCAGATGGTTCTGTCAGATGTTTCTGCCATGGTTTACAAGCCAAGTCTGTGATACTTGGCATAGTCAATCTCATTCATTCTAACACAACACAACATATTTTCCGGCAAATCTTCTGCCTTGTTTCCCTGCACCACATTTACAAGTAATATCAGATACAAGTCTTCAAGAGGTAATCAAATTCTCCTTAGAATTGTTAATAGCTACCTGAATTGTCAGACCGAAGTCAAGGACACAGTTTTTCAATCTGTCTTTAAATGATTCCACTCCTTTTCTTGCGAGATAATTGAATCTGTGAATGTCCAAATCTATCTCAAAATAGTTTTCTCCCTGCAACAGCCAACATTAAAAATTTCAGTATGAACACCAATGAATATGTTTGATTTTACATGCAAAATACATGAATGTTTCCACACACCAAAACCAGTGAGTATCCTCATAAAATGTATAAGCTGACATTCTATATGCATGAAGACAATGTGATTGGCAAGATTTGTTTAAATATTCTTTTGTCCAAGTTCCACGACCATGCAAGGACAGATTTTTATTTGAAGGAGAGGTGCTAGAAATTTTTGTTTGAAGTTTGGTTCCATAAAAGTTAGAAGGTGATCTCGTTTTTATACAGCAGAACATATCATCTTTTAAAAAAGGTACAGTTAGATAGAAATATGAGTCTCATGCAGGGTGGAGGGAGAGTGCTGGCTACAGGTTTGGCCAGCTAGTAACTTTGGTTCAACTCTGTATTTGTCTTAAAAATCCATCGAACATTTGTATATTATCAATTTAGAACCCAGTAACTTATAGAGATTAGAAATTCAGAACCCTTAAGCTTCAAATTCTAGCTCCGTCTTTGGTCTCATGAAGGTGGATTCAAAGTTTCACTATTTTCAGAGGCTAGATATAACCAAGTCGTAAGAGAACACCTGCAATGATGCTAGCTGTACAGAGTTTCTAGATTAACGTACCAAATAAAATTCATGCTGAGGACGTGAGAGCACAGGCTTTTCGTTGTATGCATTCAAGAGTTTCTTCTCAGCCGCACTTACTGGAAGATCCTCTGTGTTTACAAGTCGACCCAAGAATTTCAATCTTTCCCTGAAGGGTGCATTTGTATCCCTGGGAAAACCTTTAATCTTCTCTATTTCATCATGTATTAATCTCTGCCCCACATATAGCAAGAAAAAGAATAACAAATCAGCAATTTATTCAAAAAGAGAAAATTACGTATGTACACAGTAAAATCAAATATAGCTGGTTACAGAAATAGGTATTCTTACTAAGTGCTACTTAATAAGAAGTCACAAAATGTAGTCACATAAAGAAAATTCACCATCATACCTGGAGATTTTCTTGAAACTGGATTGGCATTTCTTTTGAGTAATTTTCTGAAAGTTTGAAGTAGAGAACAAAACTCATCCCTTCTCCATCATATTCACTTTGGAAGATTGCAGTAGGGTACAACGGTATCTGAAATGTTAGAACAGTCAATCATTTTTCGGGAAATGCAGTCATTCATTAGTAGCATGAAATTATCTACAAAAAATTAATTACTGCCAGCATCTTCACTGGGGCAGGTTATAAGAATGCTTGATATAACAAAGTGAAAAAAAGAAAAAGGAATAGTATCCCAATACCTGAAGATTCACAACAAGAATGGGTGGAACTTCACTGGATGAATCAATGGATGGAAGTTCCACAAAACGTGCAATATGATCAATTTTACGTGGTGATAAGAATACATCAGCGCCAAAAGGATAAAACGCAGCACAGTTTGGAGCAAGCTCTTTCTTCTTATCCCTGTCAAAGAATTTAGAGGGATTCAACTTAATATCCAACTAAGCAAAATAAACTTGGAATATAGTCGAGAAAGAAATGGGCAGAGTTGGAGAAATATCTTTTATAATCTCATGTCACAGATGGAGTCCCTCATCAGTGGTATTCTCTTACCTGAAAAAGTTTTTACCGCGGACTTTGAAAGTATTTGGCTCAATGGATGACCAGCAGTTGGTCATTTTCCTCCCCAACGGGCTGCAAGGAATTTGAGAACCAGCTATTGGTCTTTGCAGAACAGTCTTTGGTGACACTGGAAATTGAAAAGCAATCAAGTCAGTAACGTAAAACAATTACATTATAATGGCCAACATGAATTCAGTTATAGGTTGTAGCACCATGTAGCACAATCAACACCTTCAATTGTCGTCTATGATTTAATGGGATGTTTCCATTTTTGGCCCATTGGCCGAAATTAATTACAGGCGCTAGCCAAAATATACAAAACCTATACATAGATTATGTATATGTTGTGTATACAATATGTATATGATATGTATATTTATACTTAATATACAAAACCTATGCATTTGCTCGCTGTTATCCTTTTGAGCAGTCCAAAAGCGTAATTATCCCTTTAATGTACGCTTAGACAGGTTACAGCTGTATGTGTGGATTGCTAATCTGTCAATCAACTCAAGATGAAGTAATAGCATACTGCTATATTCTTCCTATTTCTCATTTTTTTGGTTTACTTAATGCATATTACCTAATATGAAGGTCTACTCTCTTAATATACCATTGCAGAAGTTCGAGATTGATTACAACAACAACAACAACTACTACACCACAATCCCTAACAAGTTGGCCTCGGCTGTATGGATCCTGAGTCCTGACAATGTTGTTCCATTTAAGCTCATCTCGGTCCAGCATTTTGATCTCAAAATGTTTTTAAGATTTCGAAAGTGGTTTGTGCAAGAAAAGTAGACAATTCACTTTGGGTACCATTAACAGTATATAAAAGGGAAAAGCGCTTACATAATGCAGAACTTGAATTTGTTTCTCTCCATTTAAATGATAACATCTGGGTTAGGGATGACTTTTTCCGGAAGCGTGGTGAGCTTGGGTTTAGAGACTTTTTCTTTTCATCCGAAGAGGCAACACGAGCAAGACAAGGCAGACACGGATTTTGCCTTCCACAATTGTGGAAAATTCCTGTTTCAACCCTAGCACCACCTTGATCCACACTTCGGGGCGTTTTATCATTTAGGTCATCCATCTCATTTTGTGGATTGTTGGACTTAACTTCTGCTGAAGAGTTTCTTTTTGCAGCACCCTCTTTGACAACATTTGGTTCTTGACTTTCTGGGAGGTCAGAAGTAGCATTGCCGTTGTGATACACAAAATCAGAAAACCTTGGAGAAACCCCATTTGAAAAAGATCCACTTTGCGAAAAGACTGCACATTTTTTGAAATTATATATAACATTGATTAGAGATCCTGCCCAAACAAAGCAATGACTACGAATTCCTAGCAAGGCAGATGACTTACCATCTTGAACGCTATGAAAATCATCCTCACAATCAGATTCAATCACCATCTCCGGGTCGAACCAAGACTCTGCATTTCCTGTTTAGGGCACAGAATATGACGAAAATAAATTCCGAGTATAAGCCTCCAAATGTAGAAACTAAGATGTTTACTTAATACATAAAAACATGTCCATAAGGGTGTTGACTATTAGATACAAAAATCAAACGAGATTGGAAACTCAGCAAATAAAAATACTCGGCAAGATATTTCAATACTCCAAGTCTTTAAAAGCTACTCAACAAGAAATTCATCGCCTAGATACAAAGAGCAACTGAAATTTACCTAGGTGCTCAAAATGTCAAATGTATCTTTAATTTTACCCATTTTCCAGCTATATTAAAAAGATGCTTAAGAGGATCAATTGAAACACGAGCTAAAATCATGATTTCTAACTGATGTAATACATCACATACAAAAATCAAACGAGATTGGAAACTCAACCAAACGAAAAATAACTAAAAAATAGTCTCAGCAAGGTAGTTCAATACTCAAAAGTCTTCAAAAACTACTAACAAGATATCTATTGCCTAAGATACAAAGAGCCACTGAAATTTACCTAGGTACTCAAAATGAATCTAATGAACAAACCCATCTTTAATTTTACCCATTTCCCAGCTAAATTATTTTTAAAAAAAATGCTTAAGCAGAGCAACTGAAACACGAGCTAAAATCATGATTTTCTACAGTACCTTGAAATGCAGGATTAGAGAAAGAACGATCCGCAGAAGAAGAAGGTTCGATCTTACTGAGATTTTGAGAAGCCGAATGGTTCTTTGACACACTTCTCCTTCTGCTCACTTTCCCTTTCTTCCGATTAACAAATTTCCGGCCACTAATTCTCACACACCCTTTAGGTTTCGATCCACACGCTCCCATTTTAGAAAAACCCAAGAACTGAAGCTATCCAAAAATAATACTAGAATTTGAGCCAATTAATCTACTCTCTTCCACCACCAAGAACGTATATATACGCTGGCAGGCAGATTCTTGATGATGAAAGGGTGCTGATGCTAAAAACTCCTAGTTATCAATTTCCACGTTTATTACTGGTTCTTATGGAATCAAATGTCAAATTATTTAAGTGCAGTAATTTGTACAGAAAGGGAGTGGAAGGGAAGTTAAGCACGAACTTTATACAAAAAAAAAAAACATTAATTATTGAGTGGGAGTAGATGATTGGTCAACGACAAAATGCTTGATGCTTGATGTAGTAGTGTATTGGTATGAACTTTCCTGTGAGGTCCCGCCTACTTATTAATGCTATCTACCTACTAATACTAATCAAAATTTATCCTCTCCTTTCCAATACGCGCTTAAAAATGACTTCCTTTTCACCTTTTCTACTGTTTTGTTTTTTTTACTTTGTAGATTCTGAAAAAATGCTTTTCTTTTATGTGTAGGACGAATCTGTGCTTTACTAGTTTGCTTCGTGTCAGTTAATGAACGATCCACTTTGTGTTAAGAAAATTACCATGTTTAAATTGATGAAGACGAATATAACCATATATGTTGGAAATCCAAAGAAGACTCGTTTAAAATAGGCTAGATTTTTGCTCCCTCCTTTCCGTTTTACTTGTCATTCCCGTATTTTGCACGTCTTTTAAGAAAATGTTACTTCTTACTTGATCATATTATTAAAAATATATATCCTAAATTACTTATTTATTTACAAAATGAAGATAAAATTAAACAATTCTCATCTTATTCTTGGTATTAAGAGCCTGTTTGGATGGGCTTAAAAAAAGCTTATAAGTTTGGAAATATTTTTTATAATTTCGCTTTAGATAAAAATGGTTTCAAAACAGGTCCAATTAATTTTTTGAAACTTTATTTTAAGCAAAATGGCTTTTGTTGTGACCAAAATATTTCAAAAAAATTCTAAAAACGAACATAGCAACTTATAAATCCAATCCAAACGGGCTCTAAATGTCTTCGAAAATAAGCAATGTTGATTAAAATGTATTTATTGGAGAGAAATAGAAATAAGGTAGTAAAATACATTTTTTATTTATGATTTCTTAATAAGCGTGCAAAAGGAAAGGTGGTTAAGTAATATGGGACGGAGGGAGTACTGCAATTAAGAAAAAAAATTGATCGTATTCCCTAACTTTGTTTACTCTTTAAACTAATTTTATTACTCTACGTCTTGTTTCACCAATTAATCTCTATCCACAATTGCTAGAGAAAGGGTTAAAATTAGCAACAAAAAAACGATTCTCCTTTTTTTTTCTTCTAAAGCAACAAATATTTTGAGACAATTACTATTAGTAAAAGTGACAAGTTCAACGGAACGAAGGGAATACAAAAATAGAGCATATGTTGTTTAAAACATATTCCTAATATTAATTCGAATATATATTTTTTACAAATTTTTTCAGAACATTTTCAACATCTAGTTTTCAAAAAAAAAAAAAAAATTAAAACCAAAACTAAGAACATGTTTCTAATCTAAATGCATGTTTCAAATTATGCATAGTCAAATTCAGATTTTAACACGATGACTAAACATTAGATAAAAAAGGCTGATTACCCAGATTGACTGGCTAATATTTTTTAAAAGTCAAATCATGATTAATCTTATAAATAATTAATTAGCTGGGACATGTTACATGTAAAAAAAGTCAAATCATAATAATTCTCTAACATCAGTACATGAATGTTAATACCGGCAGGAAATACATCCAAATAGATCAAATGAAGATGAAACTTTAATATACTTTGCGCCTCTATTAGTCCCTAATTAAAGTACTGTTATTTTTTTTACTCAAATTTGAGAAACTATAAAATAATTTTGTAATTTATTGTATTACAGTTCCTATGTCATAATCAGTGTATTGATGTACACCAAACTATCTTACTTTATGCTTTCTTAGCTGAAGAGCAATAAAGATAAGAGAGCAAGATAACGTGAAGTGACGACGTAACATAAACAAATGGCCAAAGGAGTTTCCCATTCAGTTAGTTAACTAATTTATCAAATCTTTCCGTTTTGTCACATTCATAAGAATGACTTCGTGCAATTTTACTATTTAATAGTAGGAAACTTTCACACGTTATTTCCTATACAGGCTTTAGCTTTTGGAAAGTGAAGATATATATTAACCGAAATAAAAAATGACATAGGGAATTCGGCTAACACCCACAAAAGCGTAAAAATTTATTTATATCTCGTGTTAATATTGAATAATATTAATTTATCCTACTTAAGTCATAAATTAAGATAAAAATATGTATTAGTTGATTATTCAAATTTAATACCTCTTCCATTTCAATTTATGTGAACTTATTACTATTTGAGGAGTTTACGAAGTGGTTCTTAGATCAAATATTTCTTAATTTTTTTCTAACTTATTTGAATTATAAATTATCATGTTGTAATAATTTTATGTAGTTTATAAATATATAAAAAGAAACAAATTTTAAAAATTTACCTCAAAATTTATGGTCAAATTTTATTCATATATTTCAAAAAAATTGACATAAATTAAAACGGAGGAAATAATAATGTAGGAAGACAATGTAATGTAGAGTGCGGATAACATTTTACCGCAAAATAGATGGAGAGAAAGAGGTTGGCGCGCGAAGGAATCCAATCTTTCCCTTAGGTAAGAGGCCGAGTTGTTATGGTCCGTGAAACAAACGCGTTTAGTAAAAGGCAGAAAGGAACAACGTTGTGAGTCCCAACTCCCACGTGTTACTATTTATTTTGTGGATCCAGTTTGGTCTATCAGATGTACCAAACTTGACTTTGATTTGAGGACCCAAACAAAATGAACGTAAATAAACTCCGGACGTTAAACAAAAAAATACAGACTCGAACGATTTCCACGTTAATAGCCAAGTGGTTGGAAATGATCCAAAAGTGAAATTTTGATCCAAAATAACCTTAAAAAAAAGCTACAGAAGTGTTTTTTGCGCACAACAGGAGTTAACTGTGACGGTTACTGTTAAGTTCTATTGCGCACTAATTTTGTGCGCAAAAGACACTTAATAAAGACCCGGACCCTCTCTTCCCCACCATCGGTCCCCCACCTTTTTCTAAAATATTTACGCCATTAACACCCAATTTCCGAGGTCCCACATTCTAAAAATGTCATTTTCGTGTTATATTTTAACCCGAAAGTCAATATTTTCGGTATATTCAAGTCAAGGAATAAGTTTCGAAGCTTGAATTTCGAAATAAAGCGCCGTAGAACTCGATTTTAAAAACTCAAAAACAACCTTTAATCTAGGTATTTTACAATGAATTTTTTAATTTAATAGTTGCGGATTTCGAAAAAAAATTACGTAAATTTTTTGTGCGCAATAGAGCTGTCCGCACACAACCCAAAGTCTTTTTAAATTTTTTATTTGTTAATGATTTGTCAATTTTAAATTATTTGTTAATGATTTGTTAATTTTTTTATTATAGAAAAATATAGTAATCTCCTAATAATATGTTTATTTGTTAATTTATTTAATTGTTTAATCCATGTTAATTATTAATGTGCTAATTAGTTATCTAATTGTATGTGTTAATCTAATTTTATTTTCTAATTAGTTATCTAATTTTATGTGCTAATTATTTATCTAATTTTATGTGTTAATGTCCTAATTAGTTATCTAATTAATTATCAATTGTTAATTAGAAATAGTTAATCCGTAATATTAATTAACAATATTTAATTAGAAATTGAACATCCATAGTTTAGGACTAAACATCATTAGTTTAGGATTAAAAATATCATTAATATAATATTAGCTAGTTAATTGTAGTTATTATAATAATTAATTAACAATTATTAATTAGAAATAGTTAATCCTTAGTTTAGGATTGAACATCCTTAGTTTAGGATTAAAAATATCCTTAATATAATATTACTTAGTTAATTGTAGTTAGTATAATAATTAATTATCAATTATTAATTAGAAATAGTTAATCCTTAGTTTAGGATTGAACATTCTTAGTTTAGGATTAAAAATATCATTAATATAATATTAGTTAGTTAATTGTAGTTAGTATAATAATTAATTAACATTATTAATTCGCAAATTTAGATAGTTAATATAATTTTCCGTTAAAGGATTAGTTAGTTAGTTAGTTAGTTAGTATCATTTTTCGATAAAGGATTACATAATTAATATTACATGTTGATGTGCGAAACCTCCATCTACAAGTTACTCATAGGTCCTAGCTATATTCAGATCACAAGACTAGGGATCAGTAGAGGCATCAATGTCTGCGCAGCCGCCAGTTCATCATCCACATGGTGAGCGGCCAGTTCGTGATCTACAGGGTAGCAAGGAGCTGGAGTACGACTACACATTCATGGACTTCGACATGTTTCAAGCCAAGATGTAAGTGTTTAAAATAATTATTTTAACAAACTAAATACTTTTACTGATTATTATATAATTTTCCATTTCTTATGATCCAGCTCTAGCTTCGGCACCATCTACAGCTTTGGCTCCGGGGCTCTCTCAGGAGCCAGCTTGAGAGATCGCTGAGGAGCCAACGCAGGAGCCCCCTCATCAGTCATCTCAAAAGCCCTCTCAGGAGCCCGTCAACACACAGGTTGATTTTTTACGAAAAGATAATATATTAGTTAAATCCAAATTAAAATTAATACCGATTGTTTATATGTTATTTCGCTTTCATCCTTCTGCGCCTGTGGACCAGTCTCCTAATGAGATGGACCGTCTCCTGATGCTGATAAGATTCTGACCATATTTAGCGCACATAAACCCCACGAGAAGCATATTATGTTCAAGGGCGAAAGGAAGGGAAAGAAAGGATTATCATGACATAGAGCATCCTATTATTAAGAGGAAGAAGGGGGTGGAGATGATGGTGAGGGTGGTGGGGATCGCCTTAGGCCTATAGTTACTCTAGGCTCCCACATGTGGGACATAAGGTTATTACAAAGTCTCGCGTATGGTGACCTTATTAAAGATGTGTATATGTAAATAAATTGTACATTTTATGTTAATATTATATTTTTTTTGGTATTATTTTCTTAATGATAATTAGTTATCTTAGTTTTATTATCGTTTATTAATAACTCGTGCAACATCCTAAATTAATTATGAAAAAAAAAAAACTCGACATATTCGAAATAAAGTAATGCTTTGATTAAATAATAAAACACTTAAATCAAAACCTTATAAAATAAAACACTTAAACCTAATGATAACAAGTTTCCAAACAAAACTTATTTTGGAGCACTTTACAACCCCCAAAACGACGATCCAAATATTTAGATATACTTAATGTATTGAGTCTACATTATTATTTGCAGCAAAAGATATCAGGTTCTATATAAAATATTGATATTCCGGAGTTTTAATACATGACTAATCCTTGGTCAAAATATGAAAAAAAAACATGAATTTCAAAACTTTAAAATTATAAAAAGTGTGGAGAAAATAAAACAAACCCTTATTGCGCACAAAATTAATGCGCAATTAGACTTAACGGTGAACGTCATAGTTAACTCCTATTGAACACTAATTTTGTGTGTAAACGACACTTTTGTAATATTTTTTTTTTGTGTGAGTTATTTTGAATCAAAATTCCACTTTTGAGGTCATTTAAGTTGCGGACTCCAGGTGGTTGAGGAGCTTTTACAATTTTGCAATCTACTTTGAAAAAAGTACTACTCTATATTTTTAAGTTAAGTTGAAAAAAGTACTACTCAAGATTTTTAAGTTAAGTTGAAAAAGGTAGTACTATTTAAAAATTGAAGATGTGCTTGTGTATAAAAGGAGAAAAGGTCAAATATATCTCTCTAATTTATTTTATTAGCTAACTTTATTCTCCGTTAGTGAAAGTGAACAAATATACTTTTGTCGTCAACAAAGTTTACACCTGTACCTCTATTTGGATGGAAAATCCCAAATCAAATAAAATTATCCAATTTTAAAAAAATTACTCAATTCCTTCCCCGAGCCGAGCCGACCCGACCCAGCTCCGATTTCACTTTTTCTCCAAGAAGAATGCTCAAAAAAATTGAGCCAATATCCTTCAATTCTCAATCAAATGAGTTCAAATTTGAGATGCAAATTCCTCAAAATTCAGTGAACAAATCCCAACAATCAATTTCTTCTGACAAAACAAGAGGAGCTTGAATCATAGTTTAGTGCACAATTTCTATCCTGGAGTAATTTCACATACAGATAAAAACACTTCCAACAAAGAGGAGCTTTGCTCGTCTCCTTATTAATTCATTGTCAAAACAATTTGAATATTATATTTTAGGTCAAAAAGAAGAATTAATAGAGGCCTATGTTGCATTCTAATGTACAAGGGTTTACTCTCTTCTTAGTTCTGCGGTTGGAGAAGATCATCAATTATTCACAATCAGGATCAAAGTAATGGGAGATCCAGCATAAGGTATAATTAGGTTAAACTCTTTACTTAAGCTAATCACAAAAATATGATTCTCAATTGGGCTGCAGACAAGGGAATGAATACCAAGCCAGTGAACAGTGAAAACTAGAGTAATTTATTGTATCCCCAACCACCAATTTTTTAATTTTTTTTTTTTGTTTTTTTTTGGGTTCAGAGTTTGGTAAAGTGAAGCTGGTGATAAAAAAAAAAAATCAATGTTTGTTTGAAGAAATTGGTGGTTGGGATTTATACACAGAATTTCGAGGAAATTGCATCTCAAATTTGAGCTCATTTGATTGAGAATTGAAGGAGATTGGCTCAATTTTTTTGAGCATTCTTCTTGGGGAAGAAGATGAAATCGGGGTAGGGTTGGGGCGGGTTGGGTCGTGGAAGGAATTTTTTTAGAATCGGATAATTCAATTTGATTTGGGTTTTCCATCCAAATAGGAGTACATGTAAACTTTTTTGACGGCAGGGTATATTTGTTCACTTTCATTAATGGAAGATAAAGTTGGCTAATAAAATAAAATAGAGGGATATATTTGACCCTTTTCCCTATATAAAAACACAATTGAAGTTTCGTGAGTGAAAACTTAAAAAACCTATTTTTCAAATTCTAAATTTCATATTTCAAGTTTGAAGTTAAAATAATGAGTCAAATGTTGTAAACTACTGTAATACTTATTTGGAAAGATGTATGGACAACCGGCTAATGCACATAGGATTTTTTGATATTATGAATTTATGATATTACTTGTTTGATCCTTTGAGGTGCATATAGGATCACCCTGATCTCATATGTTACTCATTTATAAATATTTGCTGATCGCTTAACGTGCAGGGAGTGAATCTCCATCTTGGTTGGTGAATTTGGATAGTGTTTTCTCCATGTAGGAAATTCAGGTACTCAAAATTACAAATATCTGATTGGCGATTTGGTCCAAAGTCAGCAGAGAAGAAGAAGAAATTGTATTGACAGGACAAAAAACAGAGTAGAAAGGAGCAATACCTATCTAGCTGTCGGATAATTGCCTCACACATCTTCTAGTCAAGACGATGTAAATATAAAATATGCATAATGTGAACACTATTTATTCACATGCTGATTTTACTCCAAGGTTCCGTCTTCTATTGCCTCTTCTCGTAAAATCAATTGACTTATCGAATCGCCGGTGTGGTGGGGAGGCACATAGGTTCAAGGGTGATCAACTGAATATTATTTATCAAAAATTATATTAATCTATAGGTTAAATAATATTAGTACTTTTTGTAGATGTATACTGTACATGTCTCACAAGCAGTTCCAGTTTTCTGCAATAAATTGCTGGTCATTATATATGGATAAAGTTTGTGGGTTTTAAAATGTGTTTTTAGCGCATCATTCCCTGTATGTCTTTTTTTAAGTCCGAACTAAACTAAAATCAAACTCAACTTCAAAGACTTAATTCATGTGGTGCGAATTGTTACTACCACCGTCCATACCTCAACCAATATGGTACTCTTAACATCCTCTGCAGGATAACATAATATAAGAACCCAATATTTAGTAATTTATAAAAATTGATCTTGGACCAACTCCACCTCAAAGTTAGCTTCTGAAGTGAGAATTTCTCCGAGGAACATATAACAAGTACTACAACCCATACATCAACCAATGTGCGAATGTGAAACTCTGACATGTCCTTAATGATTTGATCTGCCATTCTATTTCAAATTCATGTGCAATACAGTACTACAGTATATATTTGAGAAGTTGGTGTCACTATCCAAGCTGTGAAATAAGAGTAGTCCACAGCTGGATATTAAAGAGCGTGATTGATGGCTACACCATATCTTATCAGCCTGCTGTAAACTTAAGGAGTCCGAAATCAAAATGTCCCCAAAAAAATTATTTTGAACCAAAATATTCCAACAAAAAAATATTATAAAATTATATTTAGTACAGTAATTTATTGCGCTAAAGCAATTCACAGAGACGGAGCCGTTAACTGCTTTAGCGTAATATTTTACTGCGTTATAGAAGCAGTTAAAAAAAATCTATAACGCAGTAAAATACTGCGTTATAGAAACAGTACCAAAAAAAAAAAATTGGCCAACTTTATTTTTTGCAACACTTAGTATTTTTTTCCATACTTTGACCAATGATTAGTCGTGTGTCAAGACTCGAAATGTCAATATTTTATATAGAACGATATTTTTTCTGCGTACAATAATGTAGGCTCAATACATCAAGGATACGTAAACGTTCGGATCGTCATTTTAGGGGTTGAAAAGGTGTCCGAAGTAAGTTTTATTTGTAAACTTTAAGTTTAAGTGTTCTATATACATAGACGTCTATTTTTGTTTGAATACTTGTTGTCATTTTTTGCAACATATTCGAAAGAAAGTTACGCATTAAAAAATAACACACTTAAGAAACTTAGTGTTTTTTTCCATAAAAAGATCGCAACATCTTATTTTAATAAATCTTTTTTTTCCAGCGCTTA
Organism: Lycium ferocissimum; assembly: GCF_029784015.1. Lineage (NCBI taxonomy): Eukaryota > Viridiplantae > Streptophyta > Magnoliopsida > Solanales > Solanaceae > Lycium > Lycium ferocissimum. The sequence continues at coordinate 69,221,988 of NC_081343.1, forward strand.
GTGTTTTTTCATACTTTGACCAACGATTAGTCGTGTGTCAAGACTCCAAAATATCAATATTTAATATAGAACCTGATATTTTTTCTGCGTACTATAATGTAGGCTCAATACATCAAGGATACGTAAACGTTCGGATCATCATTTTAGGGGTTGAAAAGACACCCGAAGTAAGTTTTATTTAAGGTTTAAGTGTTTTATTTTTTAAGATTTTGATTTAAGCGTGTTATTTTTTAATCAAGACATAACTTTATTTTGAATATAAATATAATTCTAAAAAATATAGGGAGAAAAATTAGTTGTAAAGTGGTCAAACTTTAGATGGTCATAACTTTGCGCTCGGATGTCCGTTTTACGCGTTTTTTTTTTTTTTTAACTTGCATAGTTTTTCGAGATCTATGCGGACAAACGCCGCAAGGCAATTTGGCCGAGCCGATTTTTAAAAAAAATACCTTTTATCCCATTCAATTTCAATTTTTTTCCAAATTGACCTGAAATTTTCAGTTTTATTTACTTATAAGATGATGATACGTAATAGATTTCAACGTAAAAATCCGGGGTAATGTATTTGTGAATGTCAATTTCATACACGGTTTCAATTTTTGAAAATAAAAGTGACTAATTTTCTCGACATATAAAGTTGACTAAAATACCTTACAGTCAAACACTAAGTTTTTCTAAACAAAACTTACTTCGGGCACCCTTTCAACCCCTAAAATGACGATCCGAACGTATACGTATCCTTGATGTATTGAGCCTACATTATTGTACGCAGAAAAAAAATCAAGTTCAATATAAAATATTAACGTTTCAGAGTCTTGACACACGACTAATCGTTGGTCAAAGTATGAAAAAACACACTAAGTGTTGCAAAAAAAAAAATTGCCATTTTTTTTTTTTTAATGCTCGCTATTTTACTGCGCTATACAAACAAAAAAAATATTCTTTAGCGCAGTAAAATACTGCGCTAAAGCAGTTAAAAACCTTTTGGCAACGGCTTTATTTTCAAAAAATCTAAACCCTAAAAATAAAAAACCTTAAGCTAATGACAACAAGTCTTCAAACAAAAATGGACGTCTATGTATATAGAACACTTAAACCTAAAGTTTACAAATAAAACTTACTTCGGGCACCTTTTCAACCCCTAAAATGACGATCCGAACGTTTACGTATCTTTGATGTATTGAGCCTGCATTATTGTACGTAGAAAAAAATATCAGGTTCTATATAAAATATTGACGTTTCGGAGTCTTGACACACGACTAATCATTGGTCAAAGTATGAAAAAAATACTAAGTGTTGCAAAAAATAAAGTTGGCCAATTTTTTTTTTTTTTTTTTTTGATGCTTTGTTTCTATAACGAGTATTTTCTTGCGTTATAGAATTTTTTTTTTTCTATAACGCAAGTAAAATGCGCTAAAGCAGTTAACGGCTCCGTCTCCGTGAATTGCTTTAGCGCAGTAATTTACTGCGCTAAAGGTAGTTTTGTAACATTTTTTTGTTGGGATATTTTGGTTCAAAGTGATTTTTTTCGGGGGCATTTTGGTTTCGGACTCTAAACTTAAGTATCCACTTGCTACTAGCTATTACCTATCCTTATTATATATTGATTCGAAGAACCTGTAAACTGCACTGGTGAGTTTAATTGATAAGTACCTATTTTAAGTCTGCGTTTGGCCATGAACACCAAATATTTTTACTTTATTTGGAATCTTGAAGTTGAAATTGAAGAGGAAGTTATATTTGGTTATAGTTTTTGCAAAAAATATTTCGTTGTTTTAATGTATTAAAAGTGGGAAAAAAAGAAGTGAAAACAACATCTTTGTTGTTTTTCAAATTTCAAATATAATTTGAAATTGTATTTAGAATTTTCATGACCAAACATTGATTTAGAATAAAGGGAAATAATTTTTCGGGAAAAAGTGAAAATCAAAACGGGTCCTATCTTTCAGTTCTACATTTTTGAGAGAGTTGCCCACACAACTATAGTCCCATTTGGGAAGTCCAGCAAAAAGAACTAGACCCTGTTTTACTCTCTTCTGATCATGAGAAAGTGTTTGCTAGTGTAAACCTTTAATGAGGGAATGAGATGTGAATAGCAAGTAAAATGGGAACTTCATAAATTTACGGACAAAAAGGTGATAATTCAATACTTATGATGCATTGAGTGCGTCACTCTTAGTTAATTAATTCTTAGCTTGCCTCCTAATGTCAGTACTGTTTGTTTACACTACTCCAGTAATTAAGGGAATGGCCAAATCAAGCGTAATAAACAAAGCACTGAGGTCCCTCATCGGCTGCGTTGCATGAAAATTCGTGAAAAATAATGGTCAAATTAATGCCCACTACTATAAAGTCTATCAAAAAAGAAAAAGATATCTCACTTTACTATAAACCTGGTGACCCACTTTTCCCCTGCTTGACCGTCTGCACCCCTTTAATAACAAATATCGCACCATGTTTACATCAAATTTTATATTTTAATTATAAATTTTAAAACTGAAGTAAGAAAATATATATTAATTAATCATAATTAAATGATAAAAGTTTATATGTGAGACACCAATGCCGGGCTAGGGTTAGATTTTCCTTCACCCCTCAAGGGTGGATGGAGTGTTGTGCCGGTGAGTTCATTTGAACCTGGTACTTTGATGTGAAACATAAATTTACGTGTAAAAATACACTAAAAATATACTCCTCCGTTCCAGTTTATATGACAATATTTGACTTGACACAGAATTTAAGAAAAAAAAAGAAGACTTCTGAAATTTGTGGTCTAAAACAAACCGTAGACATTTGCGTGACTCTAAATCATTTTATTAAGGGTAAAAAAAAGAATCTAAAAGTTACTCCCTCCGGATAAAAAAAAAGAGTCCACTTAGCCTTTTTTTCTTGGATCAAAAAAGAGTCCACTTAGCAAATTAAGAAAAAATTAACCTTATTTTTCCATATTTGCCCCTTTAAGTGTTACATGATCATATCTCAATGCTTATTTAATTAGGGGTAGTTTAGTCAAATTATCTATTTTTGTCTAGGAGTTAGTATTTTCTTAAAGGGTGTGTAAATGGTTAAATGGACTCTCTTTTTGATCCGCAGGGTGTAAGTTGTTTCTAATTATAGAAATGTGACATTCTTTTCGAAATAGACAAAAAAGAAAAGAGTGGCACATAAATTGGGACAGAGGAGTAATAAATAGTAGATCTAAATAATTTAAGAAATACATGAGTTCGATGCTAAAATCACTGAAGGTTGAACTCATGATACAGGTTAAATCCTTGATCCGCCTCTATCACCCCCACCTCCTCTAATGTTCCCACCCTTTTTGCCTTTTGGCCATTAACGAACTTTAACTTTTCCCATATTATATATTCCTCTTAAGCCCAAGAGAAGTCTTTCATGAAAGAGAACTAGAGCAACATAGATTTGGCCTATATTCTTCTGTTATTATCATGGCCATAAACTACTCCTTACTTAATGAAGTAATCTGCAGCGAACAACTGGAGTACTAAACACACAAGAGTTATGGGTGGTATGAAGGCTTTCTTGGGGGCTCTTGTTTTACTTTGTTTACTGTGGCTCATTTTGTATGGGATTTTAGTCAATCAGGAAACCAAAACAATCACTGCTACGGCTATCAATCGTTTAGATGTTTGGAAGATAATACAAACTGAAAAGTATTATCTTCAAAAGAATTCAAATCTCAATTACGTGAGACAAAGAAGAGTGTCTACTGGAATATTCAATGCCATCCCGAATAGGTATTGTCACTGTATTTTTATCTATTGTAACGTGTAACTTTCCAGGTTTCTAATCTCATAAATTATAGACAATTGTCTGCAGTAATCTTATAGTGCACAGTGTACACTATCAATATACTTTAACATGTAATGACATGTTAGCTACCTTATTTTCTAGTTAGGTTCCTGACCACACTTGATATGTATAGTTACGTGTCGCAATCTTTTAGATGACTTGAAGGGTTATGTTATCAGCGTATATAAGTTGAATGCTCTATGTATATACTTGGTTGTTTAGGAAAGCAGGGAAAGTAGCCAGGGGTGCCACCAAAACAGTCACTGCTAGAGCAATCAAACGTGTAGATGTTCGGAAGATACTAGAAGCTGAGAAGCAATATCTTCAAAGAAATCCAAATGTCAATTATGTGAGCAAAAGAAGAGTGCCTACTGGACCAAATGCCATTCACAACAGGTACATATCTACTGTTCCTTACATGCACTACCATCATCTGTTGTTATAGAGAACACACTCTTTATTTATTTATTGTTTGTGAAGTTTAATTGTGAAGTTTATGTTTATTGGTTTTCAGGAAAGTAGGGGAATATAGAGAGCCACCCACTCGAGCTTGAGCTTAGGAAGACACCTAAAAGTAGTACTCCAGTAAAGAGTAACAAGGTCAATCAACCAAATTTACAACATACAATGATGTGATGATAAGTGGGTGTTTCATTAGAATGTACTCCTATTTCATTTTATGTGGCAATCCTACTATTTAGAGAACCATAAAGGTTTTCTTTGATCACGATTTTCTTAAACATTATAGATTATTAATACATACTTTTTGTGTAGCTTTCAAGTTTGTAAATTTTAGTACAGTTTTTTTTTTTTTTAATGAATCTCCGAAACAGTCTCTCTACCTTTCATGGTAGGGGTGAGGTCTACGTAGACTCTACCCTCCCCAAGCCCCTATGTTGTTTTTGTAGTTTTTTTATGAATCTATGTTTGAACCCTGCCACACTGGAGATGCCATTTGTAGAAAAGGTAACTTACGATGCACTACATGAATGAAATTCTAAGCAATGAGATTAAAATTAAAGAGGGAAAGTAGGTTGGCAAGCAAAACCTTTCAAGACTGATGAAAGATGAAACAAGTATGTGATTTGAATGTAAAAACTATTGACAACCCTCAGGGGTTGGCACAGTGGCTTGATTGACTTGAGCCAGGGTCTTTCCTTTCGGGTCTCAAGTTAACCCATTGAGTGCAAACAATTTACGAGGGCCATCGGATGGGGAAACCCTGAATTAACCGTGGTGCACTTGCGGGAAACTCCTTGCCGAGGGCCTGTGCACCCCCGGGATTAGTCGGGGCTCAAAGAGACTCGGACACCCGGTGCTTAATCAAAAAAAAACTATTGACTTTTTCTTTTTTAAGTGGTGTGATTTAATTTATGATTTGGACACTGAAAAGGATCGACAGAAACATTGATAAACGCATGTAAGAATGGGATGTTTCCAAGAAATTAATTAGTTTTGGGGAGTCTTTCTTGACTGATTATGTAGGCACTTTTGACACGGTTCAAAGGAGCAAGTTTTGGCTTTCTGGTTTGACTGGAATTTTTTTTCTTCAAATAGTAATTTTACAAAGTAAAGCTAAGCTCTGGACGAGACTAAAGTTCACTTTTCTCCAACATTTTTAGCCATGAGTGGTGCAGAGTAAACAGCAATTATTAGATTTTATCCTCGCTTAGCCCAATGTTCAATTTTCGGTGGCATTCTAGATGTCCAAAAAGTCGGCCACAATGTTCAGAAGGTAGAATTCTCGTCTTTGAAAGAAAATAAAGATCAATGATAAAAAAGATAGGCAATTGCACATGCATGATTATTATCCCCTATATTTTAATTCCAGTATAACTTGTTCAGATACCAAACGACCCCTAAGAGTCCATAATCCACATTGCAACTTTACTAGCTCAAATTTAATGACTTATTTAGTTGAGTCTTTTCTGCCCACTCGTAAACTATGTGAAAAGGAATATATTGATGGAATAAGTTTCTATGTGTAAAATTCTACGATAGTGAAGGTGCCATTTGGTCAAGAAATTTAATGAAACCTAAGGCTGAAATGTATTTATGAGAAGTGTGATTTGTGTCTGTGGAAAGTAGTTACACAGGCCATAAGTCGAACGAAAGAAAGCTGCTCTCCCTTGGACATTACTATGGAAATGGGATGTCTAGTTACCAAGTCAATCATATTCTACATATCTTATAGATGCCGCTTACGTAGATGTGGGTGCCTGTCAGTATTCCCTCGAAAAGTCGAAATGAAGGTCAAGATCAGAAGACTAGGAATTCTGAGAGTGACTGCACTTTCCTCATGGCTTACTCCTCGGAACCGATACCTTGCCTGACTTACAAAATCACTGAGAATGTTCTCACATTCTCATATGCTTTCAAGTTAACGGATTTTGGATAACTAAACATGAAGAAATGACTCTCAAAAATGTCAATGGAAAATACAAACTCAATATGAAACCTTAAGAATTAGATGATCTGTTTAATTGTAACTATTGTCGATAAAAACTATTTCAAAATTTGGAAGACCGAAGACATGAACTTAATGAATCTTGGCTTGTGAGCCATGAAAGAACATGGGAGGCTGAAGTATTTCAACAACACGTGATAACAAAAGTGACCATAAAATCAAGCATTCAAACATTACATCCTGAACATATTAAACATACTAAACAGAACGAAACGTGATCTTCTATAATGAACAAATTAAGCATTACATCCCAAACAAGGGTCATTAAAATTTTCAAGAGAAAAGCAATAAAATATTTTTAATATACACACATTATACATACACACAAAACACATATGCCAAAGTTTGGTTCAATTCTTTTACCAAATCAAACCAAATAGATGTCGGATGTTTAGTCAGTATGATTCAATATTTTGGTCGGGCTATACACAACTACTTGTAATCAACGAATGAATAACAAAGGCCATCCCTTGATACTAATAAGCAAACAGCCCATTCGCTTCCAAACAAGAGCTAAACTAGCAGTAATATAGGCAGTTTCCAATAAATGAGACGTTCAGTTGAGCATCCTCTGAATACATAACATCTAATGCTATAGGCAACAGTAATCACAAACATGAAAAATAATTATCAGTTGCTTCCTATACTACAAATTTCAAGCAAGCAAAATACTTAAAAATGATTTGTGCATTTTGCAAATATACATACAGAAATATTTAAAGGATTTACTTCTGAGCCAATCAATATAGTGTCATGCCACTTACACTAATAGGAACTGAAAACTTACAACAGGATGCATCACGTTCAATTGGAGTGGAATATTTTGTAATGCTTTCGAAGTTCCGGCTTCATACAGGGCTGCTAGTAGCACCTTCTTTGCCAAATAATAACGGGAAGTCATCATACTGTTCGGAGAAACCCTGTTTTTCAGCCATGCTCTCAAGTGCTTCATAAACCTGAAACATAGACCACCGACCCTTGGGCCGAGAAACCACGGAATTACAAGCAACTTTTAGAAATTGCACAATCTCGTCATCATGCCCCTTCCCACAAAGGTTCTGGTCAATTGCATCTTTAATGCGACCTGAAACAGAAAGCTGATTCACCCAGTCTACCAAATTACCCTTGAATCCCTCTTCACCAGCAGTAACTTCAAGAGGTTTTTGTCCAGTAGCCAACTCCAAAAGCACTACCCCAAAGCTATAAGCATCCCCTTTCAGTGAAGGCACCATTGTGCTAGAGTACTCTGGAGCTACATAGCCAAATTCACCCAACTCCACATTCACAAAACTAGAGTCTTTTGCATCTGAAGGCGTCATCAACCTTGCCAGCCCAAAATCCATTATTCTAGCATCAAAGTCTTCATCGAGGAAAATAACATTAGAACATATGTTTTGGTGCAAAATAGGTGGTTGGCAACCATGATGTAACCAAGCTAGGCCCCTAGCAGCACCCAAACCAATTCTAAACCGAGTAGGCCAATCCAATTCACTTGCATTCCCATTCAAGAACGAGCGCAAAGTACCATTCGACAGGTGCTTATAAACCAAAAGCTTCTCCTCTTCAACAACACAAAACCCCAAAAGTGGTACCAAATTAGGATGCCTAAGTTGCCCTAACCTATTCATCTCATCCCGAAACTGCCTTTCACTCAGTTTGCAACTATTAAGCAGCTTAATAGCAAGTGCTGAACCATCACGTAACACAGCATTATAAGTAGTACCCATTCTAGTCGAGTTGATAACATTGTCTGCACTAAAACCATTCGTGGCAATCAACAAATCTGCTAACTTAACCTTAACAAGTGGTTTCTGGAACAACACAACCTGAGTAAGCTTATGAGCCCTCAACCTCTCAGCCAAACTACCCGAATCGTTTCTCCCAATTCCATACCCTCTCTTCCTCTTCCCAGCCTTCGTAAAGAACCAATACCACGCACCAAATGCCAACAACATCGAAGCAGCAGCACCAAACACCCCAGCAGCAATAATAATAGCTAAGTTTTTCTTACTTAGTCCTCCACATTTCCCCAAAGGTCCACCACATAGACTATTCCCTTCAAAGTTAAAGTTATTCGAATCCTTGTCATCGAAAGCTGCTGGAATTCTACCAGAAAGTTGATTATTCGCCACAGAGAAAGTTTTCAACCTAGCTAAACTAGAAAATTCAGGTGGAATATTTCCAGAAAGCTTGTTATCACTAAGCATTAATTTATTCAAAAAAGCACATTTAGCAAGATCAGCAGGGATAGAACCACTAAAATCATTCTTTGACAAGTCTAGGGTTACCAAATAAGGGAGCCAAGTGCAAATTTGAGAAGGTATAGGACCAGAAAAGCTATTACCAGAAAGATCAAGGGTAGTTAAGCTAGCACAATACTGTACGGATTCTGTAACCTTACCACCAAGGTTCATCGTTGAAAGAGTAAGGCTAATTATGCGATTTTCGTTGTCATTCCAACAATTGACACCACTAAACTTACAGACAGCTCCGATTGTTGAATTGTTAACGTTCCATGTAATTAAATTTCCATCTGGATCGTTTAAGGATTTTTTTAATCCTTTTAAACATTTGAGATCATCTTCAACTACAGCAGCAGCTACAAGAGAAGCCAGAATTAAAACAATTAAAAGGCTAAAACTGAAACGACCCATGGTGTAATTTGAGCAGGAACTAGGGTTTTGGGGATTTAATTTAACAGTTCTGGGTAATGAGTACAAGGTGTTTGGTAATATGTGTAAGATAAAATGGGTAGGAAAGAACAAGGCTAAGGAAGACGAAGAAGGCTGAGACATTTGACTTGACATTGAAAAGTGCCCAAGTCTGTAAAAAAAGAATAATTTAATGCATAATAAAGACAAATAGGAAATGGCCATGAATTAACTATGTTTGAATAAACAGAAAGTTAGTTGGCTTGATGGAAGAACTTTTGACAAATTTTAAAGTAGTATTGATGTTTGAATGTGATGTACATACGTTTAGTCCATTAAGAGTGGCTCATATATTGTTAATAATATAATATAGTTATGCTGCAGATTCAAATATTCCTTTTATACCATCTCTATAGCTGCGCCTTGAATACCAAATTAACTAACTATTCTTTCATCTAAAAAGAATTTTGTTTCTCTTTTTCTACAAAACCTCCTTGGAGTATCTACTTATGAATGTAACTCCTTGTAGGTTACTACTATTAAACAACAACAACAACAACACTGTGGTGATTAAGTAAGTGGGGTCTAAAAAAGAGATAATGTGTCTGAAACTTTTTATCTTGGGAAAGTAGAGGTTGTTTAAAGAAAGATTTTCATTCATGAAGCATACAAAAAATAGACACTAGCAACAAGTAAAACAATAGCAACATGATAAGATACTGAGGCTTATAAGTTATTAAAACACTAGATAATTTCTTTCTATCCTTGAAGGATATTCATGTATTAACTGGGAGTAACACCCTTGTGACTTTTGAAAAGGCTAAAACGATAAATTCAGATTGCGAAAATGTAAAAATTTATTCGCATTGAACATTAAGCTAATGAGTATAAAATATATGTCTTGCATATACACCTAACTATAATTAAATGATATGCATTTTTACTTTAATAGGTTGATTCTTAAAATTAATTATTTAGTTAGATATTACTAGCACTCGGAGGGAGTAAGTATTGTATATCGAAGAAATTGCCTTACTATAATTTAGAGCGGCACCTCAAATAGTCACTAAGGGACAAACAAATAAGGTCATCGTTGAGGAGCTCATTATAAGTTTGTTATCATTTTTTTATTTGTGCGTTTCCAATTTTGAATTGTAAGTCACCTCAAAGTTCATCAACATACAATAATTGTCGTAATGATCAGCCTAATAATAAGAGCAAAACTAAAGGGAAAATTATCGTGATTATAATCATCTAGTTTTGGGGGAAATGGAAGAATTTCTTGAAAATCTCATCAGATCCATTAGTTCTTTTTTCTTTGATGAATGTTCTAAACTTTATTTGAATTCGAATCTTACTAAAACTTCCATTACAGATAGCAAATTATTGAAAAAAATAACAAGATCTATCTTTCATCCTTTACCAACAATCGAAGAAAAATTACTTCAAAATAATTACGTATATATAAAATATGTATTATTTCATCCCATTGCATAATATCCTACAGGTATATCAGTGTCTGGACCTCCCATTACTTCATCTAAATCTCCTTTTCTGTTTTGTGGTGTAAGTATGCGAGAAAGAAACAAGTCAATTAAGTAAAAGAGAAGGCAATACTGATAAATAAACGGGAAGAATTTGTAAGAACCGAAGCTTAAAGCTAATCTGGAAGTCAAGGGCGTTTACTTGGCTAAAATTGTCACGTGATAAAAATCTATATGACTTGGTCATGCATGATCATTTAACCTTTATTTAGTTATGACTCGTGATTTAGTAGGCATTTGGCCAACCCATGGTTCCAAACCAGCGTTTGGACATACGTTTGGGCAATGGTTTGGCTTAATAGTTTATTTTTAAAATATAAAATTTAACCTATAAGTTTATATTTTGTAAAAAAAGACCATAAGTTGGTAGATATTTTTAACAATTACCCCATCAATCATTTACCAATCTCATTAACTTCCGCAACCTTTATTTATGTCTAACAACCTTTAATTTATGTGAGAAGATTATATTAAAGAATAGTTACATTACTATTCATATTAAATTTTCGTTTTTATTGAACTAAAGTTTGATTAATCGATGTTGCATTTTTTAGAAAGGCCTTCTAGTAGTGTACTAATTTTGTTATAAACTATAATTTGCTCATTTGGTAAGATTATATAAGAATTGAGAATGTTTTGATAGTTTTCACAATTTTTGAGGTTTTTATGTCTATAAGAAAAAATACAAATTAAAATATTCAAATTGTATGTCTAAACATGGTTTCAAACCATGTCCAAACGGGGCCTTAGACAATGTTCAGGGTTAAGAATAATAATTTGTTTGCCAAGCTTTTTGAAAACTAAAAATATTTAAAGAAGTGAGGTGTTTAATCAAAATTTTAGGAAAAGAAATAAGGGTTTCCAAAGGCTGAAAAAGTAATTTCCCCCCATAAGTGCTTTTAGAACCTAGGCCAAATACAGATTGTTGCTCCAAGATTGACAAAATATTTTTTAAATTAATTAGTCAAATACAAATTATTATTCTACATAAAAATACTTTTAACAAACAAAAAAACAAATAAGCATACTCCTATTTTGTAACTTCGGAAAGGCTCAAATATGTCATCCAACTATCGGAAATGGCTCATTTATGTCATCGAACTATAGGAAATGGCTCATATATGCCATCAAACTATAGGAAATGGCTCATTTATGCCACTCGTCAATAATTTGACTCATTTATGCCATCGCCGGTTACCGAAATGACTCATCCATGCCATATTTTATTAACGCCGATTTTATAATACCAGATATGAGACGTAGCCTCAATTAAGTCTCTGACGTTTAATTTAAACCCGATTTTAAATACCAAATTAATTAAAAAAAAGGCTCATACACCTTATCCTTTACAATCATAATCTAGTTGAAGGCCACGTGTCATATATGATATTGTAAAACTAGCTTTAATGAAATATGGCATGGATGAGTCATTTTGGTAACCGGCGATAGCATAAATGAGTCAAACTATTAATGAGTGGCATAAATGAGTCATTTCCTATAGTTCAATGGCATAAATGAGTCATTTCTTATAGTTCGATGGCATAAATGAGCCAAACTATTGACGAGTGGTATAAATGAACCATTTTTGATAGTTAGATGGCATATTTAAGCCTTTTCCGTTGTAACTTTAGTCAAACAAACTATAAGCCAGGTGGCCAGGTTGATATTAAGCCTATAGTGGTCTAGTTCCATATGTCCATGCTGCTAAAATAGGTGAAAGAGGTGGGGGTCCAAACTACTGAATTTTGCACTGTATTATTCCCCCACCAAACGTTAGCATCAGTTTTTTTTATTTCTGGTGTTTTAGTTTGACCAACTTTCATAATTAGATCGGATATGTCGATTAATTTATTTGAATAAAATAAAATTTTAAGTATTAAAAACTATTTAAATATCGCACGTTGTAATTTCACTATTTTATTGGAGCACACCTAATTTCCATTATATCCTAATTTCACCTAATTTAACTATCAAAAAGCAAAATGTGACAACTTCTTCGAGACATAGTGAGTATAGTATTTCTTGATTATTTTTACTACAATTAACTTATCATATTAAGACATAGCGAATTCAAAATTTTATCGAAGCTATAGATATTGCAATGCCATGTAGTATTTCTCTTAAAACATTAAAAACTTCTTGTTAAGTCTCTAATTTAACTGTATTATATTTTTTCCTAGCTCTCTATCTCTCTCTCTTCTTTTTTTTTCCTTTTTTTTTTTTTTTTTTTTTTGTAAAAAAAGTTTCAAATTTTCTTTGTAATCTTTCTCAACCAAATTGCTCCTGCTTCATCTAATTTGAAGTTGGAACTTGGAAGTCATTTCACTAAGGTAGTATCCAGCTTGTGAAAGATCTATTAAGCTGTCTCCTTGTTTGATTGATTGAATTTGTTTGGTTTTACAGACTTATCATGTCTCTTCGTTTGTATTGAATTTAACTTTTGTTTTCGAAGCAACTACACATTAAATGTCAATTGGCAATGTTATTAAAACATTAATAATTTCAGGAAACTAAATTCAATTAATGTGAAAAATGAGTTTAAATTTAGGCACATTTGAGATATTCCACAAGATCAGTATTGCAGTTAAATGAGGTGTGCTTGACTTTCTAAGCCGTGTATCCTAAGAAATTGAATGCTTTTTGCAACACTGACATTAGATTTTTGTTTCCGCTGTTCCATGAGTTCTTTGTATAATGAGTGGTCCGTGGGTTTTATCTGTCTTTAAGACTATAGAAGAGTAATGGTATATTTTTCTCCATCTTGTGAAGACCCTTGAACAAAGGCTTCGACCATAAACATTACTTATTTGCTTCTGTTAGTTCTCAGCTCTTACATGTTTTCAGTTCAACCAATATACATTGCTGCAGTTATTTAATCCAACTACCGGCTATACGATTGGTAGTTTTGCTCTTCTAACAGATATGACCTTTAGTGACTTCTAAATTTTGTTGAAAATGTAGCATTATACTGGGGACAGAGCTCATAACAGATTTGAGTGCTGTATCAGCAATGTTTATCACAAAACAGAGTATTACTATATTAGTAACTGTAAGTTGCATGGCAACTTGGCTTGATTTAGAAAGAAAATAAGAGGAAAGTGGAAGCTAATATCATAAAGACTTCATTGAGTCCAAGCTAAAAGAATTTAAAGCTTATTTCTTGTACATATATTATCCATTTTTTAACTAATGGAGTTAAAGTACCACAAGTGCTACCAATTAAAATTATGCTAGTAATGTAGCTGGATATTGCTTCTTTCCTTCAGAAATTGGAGACTGGATGGATCTAAGTCACCGCCTATGAAGTGAAGCGCTTAGACATTTGGGGAAATAATTGTAGTACCTACATTTTTGTCTATTGGTTTTCTCTATAAAGGTTCTTTTAAGGTCTTTTCTTTGATTTTGCAGTAAAGATAAGTTTTGACTCCCTTTTATATTTTCAATTTTCCATTATAAAATTGGAGGACAGGAAAAAAAGACAATCCAAGAAAAATAACAAAATTCACTATCATGTGGATAATTCCTCGCGAGGGAATGAACTGAGAGAAATTTGAATCAAAGCTCTGAATTTTTGTTCCTCTTTTGTCGTAACAACACACCAAAACCCAACAACATAGAAGCAGCAGCACCAAAGACTCCTGCTGCAATAATAATAGCTATGTTTTTCTTACCGAATCCTCCACATTTCCTCAAAGGTCCACCACAAAGATTGTTTCCTTCAAACTTAGATGAATCTGCAGAGTCGAAAGCTGCCGGTATGCTACCGGAAAGTTGATTGTCTGCCACAGATAAAGTTTTGAGCCTACAGATAAAGTTTTAAGCATTAATTTATTCAAATACACGCATTTAGCTAGATCAGCAGGAATAGAACCACTAAAATCGTTATTCGACAAGTCTAGGGTGACTAAAAAAGGGAGCCAAGTGCAAATTTGAGAAGTTATTGGACCAGAAAAGCTATTACCAGAAAGATCAAGGGTTGCTAAGCTGTTACAATACTGTACGAATTCTGCAACATTCCCGCCGAGGTTCATGTTCTTTAGAGCGAGGCCAAAGAGGCGATTTTCATTGTCGTTCCAACAAATGACACCTGTAAACTTACAGATAGCTCCTATTGTAGAATTTTTAAAGTTCCATGAAGTTAAATTTCCATCTGGATCGTTTAAGGATTTTTTGAATCCTTCTAAACATTTGAGATCATCTTCAACTACACCAGCAGCATCAAGGCGTGGAAGTACAAGAGATAGCAGAATCAACACAAGATTCTGGGGGTGCTAGTTTGACCAACTTTCACAATTAGATCGGATATGTGGATTAATTTATTTGAATAAAATAAACTTTAAATATTAAAAACTAAAAGAAAAGAACATTGCACATTTTAATTTCACTATTTTTTATTACAATAATATTGGAGCACACCTAATTTTTAACTACAGTATATCTTAATTTCACCCAACTTAACTATCAAAAAAACAAAATGTGACATGACAACCTCTTCGAGGCATAGTGAGTTCTTTCCTAAACAGCGCTATGAGTATACGTGGTCACATAAGTAATATAGGATCTAAAGTTGGATATATAAATGCGCAGAGCGCTATGATTAACTATTTACTAAATTAAACTATACTGGTTATCTACACAAGAAGTAAAATCTCAAGATATAATTATTAACTAACTAAAAATAAAATAAAACAAATAATGAATTTCAATCAAGAAAGAGCAGATTTTTATCGGAGAAGAAATAGATCTAGGGCTATGACCACTTATAATCCAGTTGAGTCTTCAAATCGTTATACCTATGGGTTACTAGTTCTTAGGGTAAATTATAACTTTATGAGTATCTTAAATTCTTTCATGAAAGCGCGCAGAATCTTCTATAACACCTATATTCCTATGGTTGCCAGAGATAACAAGAGCGCATTTATTTCTCCGTGTTCAACTAAGCAATGCTAAAGGGTATATTCCTATCCTCATTAGCAAAACGATTAATCGAACAATCTCTATTTATTCTTATTACGCATGCAAATTCCCTATTCCTAGTTCAATTCACACGCCACAGATAGTGCTCAACTACTTCGTCAAATAATCAAACAATTAATACCAAGAATAAATAGATAACCCAAATATGGAAAGTCAATAGATATAAACGATAATCAACGTCAACTTTCATGCTTAGCGTGTGCCAAAACTAAAGTTAAAGTTTAGGCGCATAGACATATAAGGAAAACAACAAATCATCCGAATAAAAAAACGTAAAAACAAGTATTACAGAGAAGAAAAGGTAAAAACCTATAACTCTGGCTACGGCAAAAGAATTACATTAGAAATTTCTATACAGGTCCAAGGTTATGTAAAAGCCCTGTATAATATTTATTTACAGGGTACCAAACGGCCTGAGCTTTTAAAAACCAAATCCAACTCGAACCGAAAAAAATAGTGGGCTCGCGTCACTGGTGCAACGTGGAAGACCAACAGAGAATCAGAGACCTTAATTTCCTGCGACAGCGCTGCGGCGCACACTGGTGGCGAGCCACTGCCAGGTACTATCCCTTTTAATTTCATTATTTGTTGCCTGGGACGTCATTCAATTCCTTTCAATAGTGTTACTTGTATTCTCTAATCATTAGCTCATGTTGTCTCCGACCCCACTTGCCTCCTTTCTTTTTATCCTTTCTTTTTCTTCCGCTTTTCATTAAATTTTGCTCTAAGTCTCTTCATCTTTGCACCGCTTTATTGCTATATAATAAAATATAATATTAAGCACAAATCACAATAATTAATACTCAAAAGATAATTTAAAGTACTACAATATGAGATAACAATGAATAAATATATGCAATTTTTGGCCAAACATCATGAGTATATATAGCATTTCTTGATTATTTTTACTACAATTAACTTATAACATTTAAATTTTTAAAACATAGCGAATTTAAAATTTAAAGCTATAGAAATTACAGTGCCATGTAGTATTTCTTTAAAAACGTTAAAAGTTTCTTATCAAGTCTCTAGTTCGACGTGGAACTCGTAGAATTTGTTTAAAACTCCAAGTACAAGTAAGTTTTTACATACGAAATTAGTGCTGCAAAGTGGAGACGCAAAATCGCATAAGCCCGCAAAGTTTTCTTATTTATATTTATTCTTTCAAAAGACCAAAAAATATCGTATATAATCTTAAAATGCATGAAAAATACAGAAATATTTGACAAACATCCAAAAGAAGAAAAAAAACGTAAAAATATATCGAAATGTAAAGGAATTTCTAGTTAGCTTTCTCACGCTTCTCAGATCTGACGGATACTAGAATTCATGGCTTCTTCTCATTGTTGTGTCTTAGATATTGTTGTGTCTTAGATCTGAGTGTATTTGAAATTTTGCATCTGAAATTTGTTGAAATACAGTCAATTACCCTCGTTGGCTGATTGTATTTTGAGGGGCAAACTAGATGTATTTGACCGTATGTGTTGGTTGAATGATCTATGTACATATGTTTGTATACAATTTTTCGAGTAAATACAATGTATTTGAAATTTTGCATCTGAAATTTTGTTGAAAGCATTCAAATACAATCATTGGCTTATTGTATTCTGGGCGCAAACTAGATGTATTTGACTGTATGTCTTTGTTTGAATGATCTATATATATGTTTGTGTACAATTTTTCTAGTAAATACAGTGTATTTGAAATTTTGTTGAAATACATTCAAATACAGTCGAATACATACACCCACAAAAAAAGGATACATCAATATATAAACACACTAAATACACAGCTCCCGTCGTCTATTTAAATGCACACAAATGCATCATTTTAAATACGCATGTCACTAGGGTTGCATATATTCAAATACAGCCAAATACATATGACATCTGATAAGGTTGGATACAACTGAAAAGTGTATTCAAATACTCTGAAATACAGAAAAAATGCCTAAATGTAGCTACGAATTGTAAATAGCAAAAAGGTAGCTACGGATTGAAA
Source organism: Lycium ferocissimum (assembly GCF_029784015.1). Taxonomy (NCBI): domain Eukaryota; kingdom Viridiplantae; phylum Streptophyta; class Magnoliopsida; order Solanales; family Solanaceae; genus Lycium; species Lycium ferocissimum. The sequence continues at coordinate 69,239,438 of NC_081343.1, forward strand.
GCAAGCATTAAAAGATAGTCATTTATGTAAGTTGCCCTTTATTGAACGGAAAAGGGTCAAATATACCCCTGTACTATTAGAAAAAGGTTAAATATACCTCTCGTTATACTTTGGGTCCAAATATACGCTTTCTGTTATACTTTGGGTCCAAATATACCTCTCTGTTATACTTTGGGTTCAAATATACCCCTCTTCCGTTAAAATTGTCCAAGGTGGACATGAGATCTGACATGGCGCTGACAACTTGGTGAGGTGGACACCACATGGCATGCCACCTCACCACTCTAACCCATTTCCCCCTCTCTTCCCCTTCTTCTTCCATCACTGCCATCTCCTCTCCCTTCATAACCTTTGCCACCATTAGCACCACTATACCACCATCTCCAGTAGAGGTGGCAATTTGAGCCTATATTTAGAAAATTAGCCCATTTTACCCATATGTCAGTGAGTTGGGTCACTCATATTTCAGGTGGCTCCTATTTCAGATGGGTAAATATGGGCTTCAAGTGTCTCTTTAACCCATAAAAATATGGGCAAATATGGGTAAAATATGGGTATTCATATAAGAACACACTAGACCCAATAACAACTCATTTTGAAAATGAGAAATTTCTTTCTTACCTCCCACCCCAACCCTTACCCCACCACGCATGCCGCCATGCCCCTCCCCCCACCCCCACATTTTTTTTTATTTCATATGTTTTATTTTTCTTTTATAAAAAGCTTATAAAAAAGGAGAATTTTTTTTTCTTACCTCCCACTCGATCCCTACCCCCACCCCCCCCCCCCAAAAATTCAATTTCATATATTTTACGTTTATAAAATTTTATAAAAAATAGAAAAAAAAATTCTTACCCTACCCCACCCCACAAATTTCAATTTCAAATATTTTACTTTTATAAAAAATTTATAAAAAATGAAATTTTTTTCTTACCCCCACCCCACCCCTCTCCGACCCCCCCCCCCCCCCAAAAAAAATCAATTTCAAATATTTTACTTTTATAAAAGTTTTATAAGAAATGGAAAAAAAAAAAAGTCTTACCCCCCACCCCAAAATTTCAATTTTCATATATATTACTTCTATAAAAAAATTATAAATAATGAAAAAGAATTTCTGGTCCCCCACCCCACCCCCCCTCCCAAAAAAAAAAATCAATTTCATATATTTTAATTTTATAAAAAATTATAAGAAATGAAAAAAAAAAAAAAATCTTACCCCCACCCCACCCCCTCCACGTCCCCCACCCCTCACCCTTGAAATTTATATGAAAAAATTAATTTAACTTGGCAAAAGAAAAAAATTATAAACATACACTTGAAATAATATTACACTTGTATAATATGGGTTAACCCATAACCAACGCAGCCATTTATCACCCAACCCATATTTACCCACATAAAATATGAGCGGTTTGAAACCCAACCCATTTTTGTTCAAACCATTTTCAACCAAACCAAATCCAAGCGAACCCACCCATTTGCCACCCCTAATCTCCACCTTTCCTAAATTTTCTCATTAATCTCTCTAATTCATGTATCTAATTAAATTAATTAATTATTAAACCCTTATTCATTTTCCCAACTTTCCAAACTCAGGCGTTTCAATCAGAAAATTAAAAATATTTTCCTGGATAGCAAACACACCAAAGTACAAAGGGCAATATACAGTAGCTAATTAATGATCAAATGAATACAGAACATTTTGTCCTCGAAAAACTAGTTAAATATGTAAAGCGCACATTTCCTAGGACACTGGCTTTCGCTTTTTGTTGTCAATAAGGTAATTCTGGCTCTATTTTCTACTTTTTTAAGTTCTTAATCCCATGCGGTTCTAAATTAATAGTATTAAACTTAAACATAAAGTATTAGTAAGACATATCCTCGCTTATATAGAATTGGCCAAAGTCATAGATGGACCCCTGAACTTGCCTTGATTTTTCATTTAGACCCCCCAACTGAGGGTCGTACCATATGAATCCTTCAAGACAACTGTTAATGTGCTATTTAAACACAAAATAAATATGCAACAACACACAAATGGTGCGTGTAATTCACACGCAAAAATAATAAATAAGATGGAGCCACGTGGATTTTAGCTTTAAAGAACAAAAATAAAAGGATTTTACAAAAAAAAAAAAAAAAAAAAAAAAAAACAAAAACAAAAATAGTCATCTTCTTGACCCCAGAGCCCTCTCCTCCGCCACCCCTCTCCTCTTCTTCAAACCCCCCACCCTCTCCTCTCTCTTGCCCCCCCGCGCCCTCTCCTTCCTCTCTTTTCTTCTTCCTCCACTAGCCATCCGTCGTCCTCCCACTCCAAACAGATTCTTTTCCTTCTAAACAATTTACTTTAAAAAACAATAAACATCAATAGCGACAGGAAGAAAGAGGAAAAGCAAGAAAAGTAAAAGGGTGTGTTTGGATGAAGGATTTTTTTTGTGTGTGTTTATTTCAAAGGACTATTGATTTTTTTGGTCCATTAATGGAGAAATCATGGACTATTGATTTTTTTTTGTCCATTAAGGGCTCGAATTTGCTGTATTTGAACAAAGCAAAAGAGAAGAGCGACGCCGGTGGCGGCGGTGGAATCCGGCTTCATCGGAAAAAATTGACGGCGGCTGTAGTGGATTCCGGCTTCGGATCGGGGGAGGGTGGGCTGGGTTTTAGGTTTTTTTTTTAAAATGTTATTAGTTAAATTGTTTTAAAACAAGTTTTTTCTTATAATTAATTTTTTAATGATTAAAAAATTTAAAAATGAAAAAATTGGCATCTCACGCCCTTTTAGAGCGATGCGCATTGCCATGACTTTGCCACCTCAATAATTGTGTTTAAATGGCACATTAACAGTTGTCTTGAAGGGTTCATATGGTATGACCCTCAGTTGGGGGATCTAAATGAAAAATCAGGACAAGTTCAGGGGTCCATTTATGACTTTGGCCTATAGAATTAAAAAAACTACATATGTATATTTAAACCAGATAAAAAATTGTTTTCATGTATACAGATTAAAATTTTCAAAGGAACAAACCACTTTGATTAGCTGTAGCACTTCAAATTGAACTGTACCATCAATATTCTATTTGCTTCATTATTTAGGTTCAATCACTGAGTTTAAAATAATCAATTAATCTAAACAATATTATAGTGGTGCTAATGGTGGCAAAGATTGTGAAAGGGGAGGAGATGGTAGTGATGGAAGAAGAAGGAAAAGAGAGGGGTAAATGGGTTAGAGTGGTGAAGTGACATGTCATGTGGTGTCCACCTCACCGAGTTGTCAACGCCATGTTAGATCTCATGTCCACCTTGAATAATTTTAACGGAAGAGAGGTATATTTGAACTCAAAGTATAACAGAGGGGTATATTTGGACCCAAAGTATAACGAAAAGGGTATATTTGGATCCAAAGTATAACGATGGGTATATTTAACCCTTTTCTAATAGTACAGGGGTATAATACTTAACCCTTTTCTAATAATACAGGGGTATATTTGACCCTTTTCCGTTTATTTAAAGTGCATATTCAGTTATTCCTTTTATACCATCTCTGTGGCTGCGCCTTGAACACCAGATTAATTAACTATTCTTTTCTCTAAAAATAATTTTTTTGGTGCAAAACCTCCTTGGAGTATCTACTTATAACTATAGGCAAAATACATCAAATGACACTTAAACTATACCCAAAATGTCGAGTTCACACTCAAACTATGCAGACGACCTAATACACACCTCAACATCTAAAAAGTGAATTTAATACCCCTCGAAAAGACGATGTGGCACAAAAAAAAAAATTTATGATTAAATATAGGCGCGTTTTGTTGATTTTTTTTATCTTTTTATGTTTTTTTTTTTTTTTTGCTAAATATACCCCCCGCCCATCTTCTTCGTCTTCTTCATCTTCCTCTTCTCCTCCACGCACCCCCGCCCCTTTCACCGGCTGCCAACCACCTCCACGTCACCCCGGCTCCCTCTTCTTCTCCACCTTCGCCTCCTCGGCATTTCAAATTCAAACAAAAAATCTAAAACATAACCATTTCTTCTTCTCCAAAAAATCACTGATGATTTCTCCAACCAAACAACACCCACCACCCTTTTACCGGAAAAATTAAATTAAGGAACAAATCATCCAAGTTTAGGTAACAATATGCAACTATAATGAAGAAATTGCACGAATTGCCCAAATGGACTTTTAACAACATTGAAGAAATTACACGAAGCCCATACTTCAAATGGACTAGATAAATTAAATTTTCTTCATTGTTGATAACAATGAAGAAATTGCATATTTATACTTCAAATGGACTTCCTCCGTTTTCCTCTTCTTCTTCTTTCGAACACAGGTACTTTCATCTTGTATTTTTCTCTTGTAGTGTAATAAAATGTATTAGATGAGGTCTTATCTCGTTACACGGTATTCCTCTTGTTGGAAATTAGTACTCTTTGTTGAAGTAAAATTGATGGTGGTGATGAAATTAATGGTTGGGTTTGGAGTTGATGATAATGGGGTGGTGGATTTGGTAGGTGGCGGGTTGGCAGTAATGGTGGTGGTTTAATGGTGGGATGGTTTAGTGATGAAGAAGAGATAATTATTAGAGCATTTTAATAGTTAATTGGGATTAATTAGTATAAATTTAATTAACAAAAGAAAAGGGAAAAGAATATAACAAAATTTAGAAGATTTCCACGTGGCGGCATGGCGACGTGGGGGCAAGTGTTACACACCCCCCAATGTACATATTGCGGTTATCGGCTTTTTGAGGGGGTAATAAATTCACTTTTTAGATGTTGAGGTGTGTAATAGGTCGCCTGCATAGTTTGAGTATGAACTCGACATTTTGGGTATAGTTTAAGTGTCATTTGATGTATTTTGCCTATAACTTATGAATGTAACTCATTGGTCCAGTTTTGAATTTTAAGTCACCTCAAAGTTTATCAACATACAGTAATTTCGTAATGATCCGCCATCAAAGTGAAAGTTGACACCCCTATCTGAGTTGACACCCCTATCTGTTTAGTCATAATTTGATTTTAAATTTTCAATTTTACTTTTAATGAGATGATTTATAATCACACCAATATTTTTAACTTGTTTTGGCTCATAAAATTCAAAAATCTTCATTCTATTCTTAAATTTTATACCCAATCAAATTCCTTCACATAAATAGATACAGAGAGAGTCTCATATTTGCTTTCACATGAAAATGTACGTAAAAAGAGAAAATAAAAACATGATGTACATGATAATTTTCCTATATAAGTGAGTATAATAGGATACTTTTATGTACAATATATGTCCAAAAGGACACTAGTACACCATCTAGTAATACCATTGGAACGTTATAGACGTAATACCCATGAAAGGAGGTAAATAAAGTAGAACACTATCCACATGGTGCCTCGAGTTTGGTCTTTGTGTTAACTTGTTTGCCTCTAAGCAAATGGTATTGGTCTAAAGTAGCTTATTTATGAAAGGATGACATCCGTGTGTTATTATGTGTGTGTTCAAGGATATATGAAACCTATTGATGTGCGTGCAAAAGAGAGAGATCCAATAATATTTTCCATAAAAACCTGCTATCCAATATTGAGCTTTAGCATATGTAATAATCAATAAATCATAGAGTAATAGACTTAATTAAATACTAGAGCATTTAAGCGCCACAAAAATGAATAAACCGCGCTTGCGCGGCTCTTAGTTGGCTAAATGAATTCTTCTTTGGAAAGATTAGAGCCCCTGAAAATGAGGATAGCATCTATAAATTTATCATTAGTGAAGTGGGAGCTACAATATTCAATATTAACGTTTTTTTACGTAATTTATAAAATAGTAAATCAAGAAATACATTTGTAAACAATATTAAAATTGTTTGTGATATTTTAGAAAGGTGAGAATAAAAATATAAGAAAGTGATAATTATCTACATCTCCAACCCCGTGACCACTTAAATGATTGAATTTTCACTTGTCAACAAAATTTATGAGTTTAATGGACATATATTTGGAATAACAAATTGAAGCGGAACCAATTACTTGTTCCTCTATCTTAATTACAACTTAACAAAATTTCCACGAAATAGTATATACAATCCTCTTCGTTGATGCCTATGATTGTATACAAAATAAATACAACAGAGACAAAAATTGCAACATTACAACACCGACGAAAGTAGATTTATTTGTAAATATAAAAAGGAACGAAAAGAATCTATAAATTTCTTTATTTTTCTTTACGCAATAAATGTTTCACTATATAATTTTCCATGTTTCTACTTGTTCAAAATCATAATTTAATGCCGCTATCAATGTATAAAACCAGCAAATTACATAAAATAAAATAAAATAAAACTACAAATATATAATTGCAGTACATGTCACGGCACCGCAATAAGGTGAAAAATAATGAAAGTGAATTTGAATTAATCACAAATATTATATATTCATATCATATCAAGAAAAAACGTCATCGAAGAATGTAATGAGATGGTTCTTCCATATTTAGCTAAAGATCTCAAATTTGAGCCTCTAGAATTAACGAAGAAACCCCTCATAGAAGGCCGGCCATGTTGGATAATCCCAGTGATCCCATGAGTTAATTTGTTACCAACCTCTTTACTATACAATTTTTCTATTTAGTGCAAAAAAGTTATTTGTACTAAAATTGCTGACTAAAAATATGAATAAGAAAGTACTCAACTATTAAAAATTACTTAAAAAATATATAAGATGTGGAAACATGAGAAACATTAAATTACCTCCTCATTAGTTATCCAAGTAAATTAGAATAAGAATAAGAATCCAAACAGCTAGAATACAAGAAATAAACAGATTAATTAAAGGATAAACTGTTGGGAATAAAATAAGAACCAAGCCATCGTTATAAATTAATTATGTATTATAATTTTATCATCATAAAATGTAGTACGGTACTAAATAGTAGGGGAAAAGAAAGAAACAATATTGAATAAAATAACGTACAAATAACACGAAGAGCTAGAAAGGATAGTGGAATCATATTTTTGGGACCTGAATCAGACAGGAAAAATGAAAATACTTACAAATAGAAATGTAGTTAGATCCAAATATTACAAGAAATGACAATAAAAGAAAATGAAAAAGCAAAATTGCATTTTAATTGATATCATCAAATTAACTTCTAATGGGCTATAGTAAAAACATGCTTGTTCAATGTATTATATGCTAGAACAAGTATGAGAATCAACTCCATAAATATTATATACGGTATTCATTGAAAAGAGATATATAAACATTAGATGAAGTAGATGATGAACCTAAATATGATCAATCATGCCAAATGTTGCCGCTGCACTCTTTCACCTATTCATGTGAAGAAGGACATGTTTTATGAAGTTAGATTATTTTTTTTTTAAAAGATTAACCAAATTTTAAGAAGACAAATTTGCTATTGTCAAGACCTTTTGAACAAAACACATGGATGGGTAATTTAATCATCATTATCAGACCTCAAAAGAAAAATAAAAACCTCCCACAAAATATGTAAAATTTCAGTATTATGCTAGTGAGAAATTTAAATAACACTAATAAAATGCATTGTTACCCGTTCAAGAACATCTGGAGGAAGAAAAATAAGGGCCAAAAGAAGGAAATTCTTAGTTGGTTGGCTGTTGAAGAAGCCTCATATTTCTACGTTGTAATATTGTTTTATTGCATAATTAATCACTAAATTAATGACATCGACTTTTCAGCTTTCTAAACTGAAAGAGACATGGTAATTAAGAGAATTAATGTGATTAAAAATTTACTTCTAGGTTTTATAATATAGAATATAAGTAGAAAAAAATTAAGAAAAATGCCAAAAAAATGAGAAAAAAGATAAGTGTAATCCTTGGCCAAAGAGAGGTGCCACATCATTCTTCTCTTGCCTAGCTTTATATTATATATAGATTGGCTGATTTGTTTTGCATGTAAAAGAATAGCGAATTGTTACACATTATCTAAGTGTGAATTTTGTCTACCCATCACAAATGTAAAATGTCATATGTATTTGGTATTTACATCAAGTTAATAAATACTCCTTCGTTCCTTTTTACTTGGTCCTTGTTGACTTGATATTTCCCTTAAGAAAGTATTTATTAGGGGTATATTTTACTAAATTAACCTTATTAATTATATTTTAAAAATCTAAGTTTGACTATTAGTACTTTATGTAGTTACTTAATGATAAGGGTAATATTGAAAGAAAATAATAAATCTCTCTTGATTTGCTAAAATAGACAAATAAAGAATGATCTATTTTGGTATAAGAAAAGTAAAAGGAATATATAACATGTATTTATACATATACTTTTAATATTAAATTGTGATTAATTATATGAATTATGACCTTATTAAATTACTTAATTATAATAGATTTGAAAGTTTAATATAAACATGGTATGGATAATTATGTACCCTTCAGAAAGAGAGTCCAAATTGGGCTTGGCAGTGAGGCCGCCCCAACCTTGACCCCTTTAATTAAGTGGGGTTGGGCTAGGCATTTTGCGGCCCATTTAAGTGAGGCTCGAAAAGCCCGGTACCTCACTGACCCTTGAGCCTCGGAGGGTCACAGGCCACGGCCGTGAGGCCCAAAATTAATTAATTAATTATTAATTTAAAATTCTAAAATAACTAAAGAAGGAAATAGAGCTGTCAAATTGGGCTTGGCCCGTGAGGCCGGCCCAACCCAGCCCTTTAATTAAGTGGGGTTGGGCTAGGCATTTTGCAGCCCATTTAGAAGTGAGGCTCAAAAGCCCAGCCTCACTTGACCCTTCAGCCTCAGAGGCTGGGCCGAGGCCAGCCCGTGAGGCCCAAAATTAATTAATTAATTATTAATTTAAAATTCTAAAATAACTAAAGAAGGAAACATAAAACAAGAAAAATAGGTACGAATACATAAAAAAGAAACTAGGGTTTTCTTAACATCACTTTCTTTTCTTCTTGCGCAGCTTTCTTAGTTTTGTTTACCCTTCCACAGTTCCACTGAGTCGAGTGAAGAAGAAGCACAATAAGTCAAAACCTGGTAAGTAATTTCTCTTCTCCATACATAAAGAGTGTTATTTTTGACTTTGTAAATTGATTTGATTTTTTATAATCGATTTGGGGTTTTCTTTATCAACATCTTCTTTTCGGTTCTTCTACATAAACTAAGTTATTTGAATGAGACCCTTTTGTGCGGCTATGTTGCTATTAAGTTAAAAGTCTTGTTTGATTAGATGTTGGTTGGAGCATATGTAAAATTATAAAGTACCTTTTTCTATAAAGCAAAATTATCAACGAGAACTTCCATTGTGTTTGATTAGATGTTGGTTGGAGCATATGTAAAATTATAAAGTATCTGTTTCTATAAAGCAAAATTATCAAAATTCCACAAATTTGTAGATACTCTCCAAATCTTGATAATATCAACGAGAACTTCCATTGTGGGTTCAATTTTGTCTGCTTTGTATTTTTTTTTTTAGTAAAGAATTGAAGCCAAATATTGGGTTTTCTTCGTTAATATGTCTTGGATGTTTATTGTTACTACAACCCTGTTTGAGAATGAATAATGAATTTACATTATTTAACAGTCTTTTTTTTTTTATTTTATTATAGGAACATCCATGGAGGATGATGATCATAGTACACCTAAAGCTAGTTTAGAGGTGAAATCATTGGAGGATGATGAACATAGTACACACAGAAGCTAGTTTAGAGGTGAATGAACACGAAGATGAAGAACTTGAACGAAAAAAATCGAGGCGGTTAAAATCGAATGTTTGGATTTATTTCAAGAAGAAGACTGGTAGAGGTAAAGATGGAGTGGAAAGGGCAATATGTAGAGGTTGTAAAGATCGATATCGGGTTGGTTCTACTCCAGGACCCAAAGGTAAGAACTATGGAACATCACATTTAAAACGCCATTTAATTAGATGTAAAAAACTGAAATACCACAGTTTGGGTCAAATGTTTATGGATAAACAAGGTAAAATACAGTCTAGAAAAATAGACCAATTGGTTTCACGTGAAATGCTTGCTGAAGCTATCATTAAGCATGATTTGCCGTATTCTTTTGTTGAATATGATGGAATTAGAGCTTGGGCAAATTATGCAAGTCCAGAATTAATAATGCCATCTAGGAACACTTCTGTTGTGGATGTCCAGAAAGTGTATTTCAAAGAGAAGGAAAAGTTAAGACAAGTCTTAGCTAAGATTCCGAATCGAGTTTGCTTAACTTCTGATTCTTTGGACAGCAGGTACTTCTGAGGGGTATCTTTGTTTAAGCACTTCATATGTTGATGACAATTGGAAGTTAGTTAGTAAGATTTTGAATTTTTGTCGTATGATTCCTCCTCACACGGGAGTAGAATTAATCACGCAACTATATATGATTGTTTGAAAGAGTGGGGCATTGATAAGAAGGTGTTCTCTATCACTTTGGATAATGCGACTAATAATGATAGCATGCAAAATATTTTAAAAGGGCATCTTAGTTTGCAACAGAGTTTATTATGTGATGGTGAGTACTTTCATGTGCGTTGTTCTGCCCATATTCTGAATTTAATTGTTCAAGAGGGTTTGAAAGCAGCTAATGATGCTTTGTTTAGAGTTAGAGAAAGTGTGAAGTACGTCAAAGGATCAGATGCTAGAATGAGAAAGTTTGAGCAATGTGTTAAGCAAGTGGGAATTAGTACAAATTTGGGTTTACGTTTAGACGTGGCTACCAGATGGAACTCAACATACTTGATGCTTGAGAGTGCACTACAGTATGAAAAAGCTTTCCGGTCTACGGTTGGTTGATAGAAATTACTCTCATTGTCCTACATCTGATCATTGGAGAAGGGCAGAAAAAATATGTGAATTCTTGGAACCTTTTCATGAAATAACTAACTTGATTTACGGTTCAAGTTATCCGACCTCCAACTTGTACTTTATGCAAGTTTGGAAAATTGAATGCATCTTTGATGGAGAAGGCACAAAATCAGGATGGAGTTATTAAGGAAATGGCTTCAAGAATGTCCAAGAAGTTTGATAAATATTGGAGTAAATATAGTGTAGTGCTTGCCTTTGGAGCAATCCTTGATCCTCGCTTGAGTTGCAACTTTTAAGGTATTGCTACTCTAAGGTAGATGATGTACACAAGAGAAGGTTGAAACTATGAAAAAAAAATTGTACAAGCTCTATGAATATTATGTAAATAGTCAAATTGGAGCAACTACTTCTACTATTTTGTGTAAACCAACTCAAGAAAAAGCCGATCAAACAAAAGGAATCCAATTATTTGATGTAAGTAATTTTTACTTTATTCTTGATGAATTTTCTTATTCATTTTGGTGTAAGTGATACTTTTTAATCAAGCAATTATATTTCCTATTTCTTCCTCTTCTTTTTATTTTTATAATCTGCATTTCATATTATAAATTAATAGGAATTTAAAATGTTCGAGAGTGAATCTTTTTGCAATCTTTGGAAAGTCAGAATTGGATCTTTATTTGGAGGAACAAAAGGTTTGGATTATGAGAAGTTTCATGGGATGGATGTTATTAAGTATTGGAAGGAAAATGAAAGGAAATATCCCGACCTTTCAGTGATGGCACGTGATGTACTCGGTGTTCCAATTACTACCGTAGCATCAGAATCAGCGTTTAGTATTGGTGGTCGTGTTGTTACCAAGTACGAAGTTGTATCCATCATGAGAATGTCCAAACTCTTGTTACTACAAGAAATTGGTTGCATGGATTTACTTGGCCTAATGCTGGTAATGTTTTCTTTGGTTAAATTACTATTGTTTTTCTTAATCTATTTGTTAATGGTTAACTGATTAATATTTTGTATGTGATGTAAAATATAGATGAAGATGAAGCTGTTAAGGAATCGATACCTCATGTTGATTCAAATGTGCTCGATGGTTCTCGTCTTAAACGGATATGTTATAGCTTTGCAAGTTGAAATGAAGTTGTTAAGCTTTAATTGACTAGTTTTTTTAATTTTAACTCGTTAGGATTTTATTTTTGTATTTGGATGCGGCGAATTCTAGTGCAAGATTTGTATATTTTTTGGATTATCAAACTGTAGAAGTTTGCTTGCTAAATGTTGACCAGTTGGTTACTATGTTTCTGCTCATTCTTTTGCTTGATATTAATTACTATTATCTTATATAATACACTTGTTATTAAAGTGAAGACCTATAATGGTTGGTGATTTTCCGGTGGCTATCTTGCTTCTTTGCTTGGTAATCACGTAAGATGGTAACGATTTTGAATTGATCATTTTTTATGCAATTTGTCTTGTGGCTGCAAATGAAGACGAGTTGTGACTTTTTTTTTCCGTTTTGATGTCTCGGTTTACTTTCAATTTCTATTGAAGGACTGACCCGTCTAACCCGTGGCCCGCTTAGGGCTGGGTTGGGCTGCCAGTTTGAAGGCCCTTCAATAAAAAAGGCTAGCCCGTCCTAACCCATTTAACTCCCTAGCCCGTTAGGGTTGGGTTGGGTTGGGTTGGGCCAGCCCGTTTTGACAGCTCTGGAAGGAAACATAAAACAAGAAAAATAGGTACGAATACATAAAAAAGAAACTAGGGTTTTCTTAACATCACTTTCTTTTCTTCTTGCGCAGCTTTCTTAGTTTTGTTTACCCTTCCACGGTTCCCGAGTCGAGAGTGAAGAAGAAGCACAATAAGTCAAAACACGGTAAGTAATTTCTCTTCTCCATACATAAAGAGTGTTATTTTTGACTTTGTAAATTGATTTGATTTTTTATAATCGATTTGGGGTTTTCTTTATCAACATCTTCTTTTCAGGTTCTTCTACATAAACTAAGTTATTTGAATGAGACCCTTTTGTGCAGCTATGTTGCTATTAAGTTAAAAGTCTTGTTTGATTAGATGTTGGTTGGAGCATATGTAAAATTATAAAGTACCTTTTTCTATAAAGCAAAATTATCAACGAGAACTTCCATTGTGTTTGATTAGATGTTGGTTGGAGCATATGTAAAATTATAAAGTATCTGTTTCTATAAAGCAAAATTATCAAAATTCCACAAATGACTGTAGATACTCTCCAAATCTTGATAATATCAAAGAGAACTTCCATTGTGGGTTCAATTTTGTCCTGCTTTGTATTTTTTTTAGTAAAGAATTGAAGCCAAATATTGGGTTTTCTTACTGTTAATATGTCTTGGATGTTTATTGTTACTACAACCCTGTTTGAGAATGAATAATGAATTTACATTATTTAACAGTCTTTTTTTTTTATTTTATTATAGGAACATCCATGGAGGATGATGATCATAGTACACCTAAAGCTAGTTTAGAGGTGAAATCATTGGAGGATGATGAACATAGTACACCTGAAGCTAGTTTAGAGGTGAATGAACCTGAAGATGAAGAACTTGAACAGAAAAAATCGAGGCAGTTAAAATCGAATGTTTGGATTTATTTCAAGAAGACTGGTAGAGGTAAAGATGGAGTGGAAAGGGCAATATGTAGAGGTTGTAAAGATCCATATCGGGTTGGTTCTACTCCAGGACCCAAAGGTAAGAACTATGGAACATCACATTTAAAACGCCATTTAATTAGATGTAAAGCTGAAATACCACGAGTTTGGGTCAAATGTTTATGGATAAACAAGGTAAAATAAGTCTAGAAAAATAGACCAATTGGTTTCACGTGAAATCTTCTTGCCAAGCTATCATTAAGCATGATTTGCCGTATTCTTTTGTTGAATATGATGGAATTAGAGCTTGGGCAAATTATGCAAGTCCGAAATTAATAATGCCGTCTAGGAACACTACATTGTGGATGTCCGGAAAGTGTATTTCAAGAGAAGGAAAAGTTAAGACAAGTCTTAGCTAAGATTCCGAATCGAGTTTGCTTAACTTCGATTCTTTGGACACGGTACTTCGAGGGGTATCTTTGTTTCGCTGCTTCATATGTTGATGACAATTGGAAGTTAGTTAGTAAGATTTTGAATTTTTGTCGTATGATTCCTCCTCACACGGGAGTAGGGTAAGGCTGCAACTATATATATGTTTGAAAGAGTGGGGCATTGATAAGAAGGTGTTCTCTATCACTTTGGATAATGCGACTAATAATGATAGCATGCAAAATATTTTAAAGGGCATCTTAGTTTGCAACGAGAGTTTATTATGTGATGGTGAGTACTTTCATGCGTTGTTACTGCCCATATTCTGAATTTAATTGTTCAAGAGGGTTTGAAAGCAGCTAATGATGCTTTGTTTAGAGTTAGAGAAAGTGTGAAGTACGTCAAAGGATCAGATGCTAGAATGAGAAAGTTTGAGCAATGTGTTAAGCAAGTGGGAATTAATACAAATTTGGGTTTACGTTTAGACGTGGCTACCAGATGGAACTCAACATACTTGATGCTTGAGAGTGCACTACAGTATGAAAAAGCTTTTTCCAGTCTACAGTTGGTTGATAGAAATTACTCTCATTGTCCTACATCTGATCATTGGAGAAGGGCAGAAAAAATATGTGAATTCTTGGAACCTTTTCATGAAATAACTAACTTGATTTACGGTTCAAGTTATCCGACCTCAACTTGTACTTTATGCAAGTTTGGAAAATTGAATGCATCTTTGATGGAGAAGGCACAAAATCCAGATGGAGTTATTAAGGAAATGGCTTCAAGAATGTCCAAGAAGTTTGATAAATATTGGAGTAAATATAGTGTAGTGCTTGCCTTTGGAGCAATCCTTGATCCTCGCTTCAAGTTGCAACTTTTAAGGTATTGCTACTCTAAGGTAGATGATGCTTCTGCACAAGAGAAGGTTGAAACTATGAAAAAAAAATTGTACAAGCTCTATGAATATTATGTAAATAGTCAAATTGGAGCAACTACTTCTACTATTTTGTGTAAACCAACTCAAGAAAGAAGCCGATCCAAACAAAAGAATCAGTTATTTGATGTAAGTAATTTTTACTTTATTCTTGATGAATTTTCTTATTCATTTTGGTGTAAGTGATACTTTTAATCAAGCAATTATATTTCTATTTCTTCCTCTTCTTTTTATTTTTATAATCTGCATTTCATATTATAAATTAATAGGAATTTAAAATGTTCGAGAGTGAATCTTTTTGCAATCTTTGGAAAGTCAGAATTGGATCTTTATTTGGAGGAACAAAAGCTGGATTA
This sequence comes from Lycium ferocissimum, assembly GCF_029784015.1. Classification (NCBI taxonomy): domain Eukaryota; kingdom Viridiplantae; phylum Streptophyta; class Magnoliopsida; order Solanales; family Solanaceae; genus Lycium; species Lycium ferocissimum. Next base: position 69,254,577 of record NC_081343.1, read on the forward strand.
TGAGAAGTTTCATGGGATGGATGTTATTAAGTATTGGAAGGAAAATGAAAGGAAATATCCGACCTTTCGGTGATGGCACGTGATGTACTCGGTGTTCCAATTACTACGTAGCATCGAATCGGCGTTTAGTATTGGTGGTCGTGTTGTTACCAATGAGAAGTTGTATCCATCATGAGAATGTCCAAACTCTTGTTACTACAAGAAATTGGTTGCATGGATTTACTTGGCCTAATCTTGGTAATGTTTTCTTTGGTTAAATTACTATTGTTTTTCTTAATCTATTTGTTAATGGTTAGCGATTAATATTTTGTATGTGATGTAAAATATAGATGAAGATGAAGCTGTTAAGGAATCGATACCTCATGTTGATTCAAATGTGCTCGATGGTTCTGGTCCTTCTGGATATGTTATAGCTGCAAGTTGAAATGAAGTTGTTAAGCTTTAATTGACTAGTTTTTTTAATTTTAACTCGTTAGGATTTTATTTTGTGGTAAGGGCGGAATTCTAGTGCAAGATTTGTATATTTTTTGGATTATCAACTCGTAGAAGTTTGCTTGCTAAATGTTGACATTGGTTACTATGTTTCTGCTCATTCTTTTGCTTGATATTAATTACTATTATCTTATATAATACACTTGTTATTAAAGTGAAGACCTATAATGGTTGGTGATTTTCCAGTGGCTATCTTGCTTACTGCTTGGTAATCACGTAAGATGGTAGCAGTTTTGAATTGATCATTTTTTATGCAATTTGTACTGTGGCTGCAAATGAAGACAGGTTGTGACTTTTTTTTTTTCCGTTTTTGATGTCTCAGTTTACTTTCAATTTCTATTGAAGGGAACCCGATCTAACCCGTGGCCCGCTTGGGGGTTGGGGCTGCCGGTTTGAAGGCCCTTGATAAAAAGGGCTAGCCCGTCCTAACCCATTTAACTCCTAGCCCGTTAGGGTTGGGTTGGGTTGGGTTGGGCCAGCCCGTTTTGGCGACTACGGAAGAAACATAAAACAAGAAAAATAGGTACGAATACATAAAAAAGAAACTAGGGTTTTCTTAACATCACTTTCTTTTCTTCTTGCGCGACTTTTCTTAGTTTTGTTTACCCTTCCGCGGTTCAGGTCGAGTGAAGAAGAAGCACAATAAGTCAAAACCTGGTAAGTAATTTCTCTTCTCCATACATAAAGAGTGTTATTTTTGACTTTGTAAATTGATTTGATTTTTTATAATCGATTTGGGGTTTTCTTTATCAACATCTTCTTTTCAGGTTCTTCTACATAAACTAAGTTATTTGAATGAGACCTTTTGTGCGCTATGTTGCTATTAAGTTAAAAGTCTTGTTTGATTAGATGTTGGTTGGAGCATATGTAAAATTATAAAGTACCTTTTTCTATAAAGCAAAATTATCAACGAGAACTTCCATTGTGTTTGATTAGATGTTGGTTGGAGCATATGTAAAATTATAAAGTATCTTTTTCTATAAAGCAAAATTATCAAAATTCCACAAATGAGTAGATACTCTCCAAATCTTGATAATATCAACGAGAACTTCCATTGTGGGTTCAATTTTGTCCGCTTTGTATTTTTTTTTAGTAAAGAATTGAAGCCAAATATTGGGTTTTCTTCTTGTTAATATGTCTTGGATGTTTATTGTTACTACAACCTGTTTGAGAATGAATAATGAATTTACATTATTTAACGATCTTTTTTTTTATTTTATTATAGGAACATCCATGGAGGATGATGATCATAGTACACCTAAAGCTAGTTTAGAGGTGAAATCATTGGAGGATGATGAACATAGTACACTGAAGCTAGTTTAGAGGTGAATGAACACGAAGATGAAGAACTTGAACGAGAAAAAATCGGGCGTTAAAATCGAATGTTTGGATTTATTTCAAGAAAGGCTGGTAGAGGTAAAGATGGAGTGGAAAGGGCAATATGTAGAGGTTGTAAAGATCCATATCGGGTTGGTTCTACTCCAGGACCCAAAGGTAAGAACTATGGAACATCACATTTAAAACGCCATTTAATTAGATGTAAAAAACTGAAATACCACAGTTTGGGTCAAATGTTTATGGATAAACAAGGTAAAATACAGTCTAGAAAAATAGACCAATTGGTTTCACGTGAAATGCTTGCTGAAGCTATCATTAAGCATGATTTGCCGTATTCTTTTGTTGAATATGATGGAATTAGAGCTTGGGCAAATTATGCAAGTCGAGAATTAATAATGCCATCTAGGAACAACATTTTTGTGGATGTCCGAAAGTGTATTTCAAAGAGAAGGAAAAGTTAAGACAAGTCTTAGCTAAGATTAGAATCGAGTTTGCTTAACACGATTCTTTGGCGGAGGTACTTCGAGGGGTATCTTTGTTTAAGCTACTTCATATGTTGATGACAATTGGAAGTTAGTTAGTAAGATTTTGAATTTTTGTCGTATGATTCCTCCTCACACGGGAGTAGAATTGGCTGCAATATATATATTTGTTTGAAAGAGTGGGGCATTGATAAGAAGGTGTTCTCTATCACTTTGGATAATGCGACTAATAATGATAGCATGCAAAATATTTTAAAGGGCATCTTAGTTTGCAACGAGTTTATTATGTGATGGTGAGTACTTTCATGTGCGTTGTTTCCCGTATTTTGAATTTAATTGTTCAAGAGGGTTTGAAAGCGACTAATGATGCTTTGTTTAGAGTTAGAGAAAGTGTGAAGTACGTCAAAGGATCGGATGCTAGAATGAGAAAGTTTAAGCAATGTGTTAAGCAAGTGGGAATTAATACAAATTTGGGTTTACGTTTAGACGTGGCTACCGGATGGAACTCAACATACTTGATGCTTGAGAGTGCACTACGGTATGAAAAAGCTTTTTCCGGTCTACGATTGGTTGATAGAAATTACTCTCATTGTCACATCGATCGTTGGAGAAGTGGCAAAAAATATGTGAATTCTTGGAACCTTTTCATGAAATAACTAACTTGATTTCTGGTTCAAGTTATCCGACCTCCAACTTGTACTTTATGCAAGTTTGGAAAATTGAATGCATGCTGATGGAGAAGGCACAGAATCCAGATGGAGTTATTAAGGAAATGGCTTCAAGAATGTCCAAGAAGTTTGATAAATATTGGAGTAAATATAGTGTAGTGCTTGCCTTTGGAGCAATCCTTGATCCTCGCTTGAAGTTGCAACTTTTAAGGTATTGCTACTCTAAGGTAGATGATGCTTCGCACAAGAGAAGGTTGAAACTATGAAAAAATTGTACAAGCTCTATGAATATTATGTAAATAGTCAAATTGGAGCAACTACTTCTACTATTTTGTGTAAACCAACTCAAGAAAGAAGCCGATCCAAACAAAAGGAATCCAGATTATTTGATGTAAGTAATTTTTACTTTATTCTTGATGAATTTTCTTATTCATTTTGGTGTAAGTGATACTTTTTAATCAAGCAATTATATTTCCTATTTCTTCCTCTTCTTTTTATTTTTATAATCGCATTTCATATTATAAATTAATAGGAATTTAAAATGTTCGAGAGTGAATCTTTTTGCAATCTTTGGAAAGTCAGAATTGGATCTTTATTTGGAGGAACAAAAGCTGGATTATGAGAAGTTTCATGGGATGGATGTTATTAAGTATTGGAAGGAAAATGAAAGGAAATATCCCGACCTTTCAGTGATGGCACGTGATGTACTCGGTGTTCCAATTACTACCGTAGCATCGAATCGGCGTTTAGTATTGGTGGTCGTGTTGTTACCAAGTACGAAGTTGTATCCATCATGAGAATGTCCAAACTCTTGTTACTACAAGAAATTGGTTGCATGGATTTACTTGGCCTAATGCTGGTAATGTTTTCTTTGGTTAAATTACTATTGTTTTTCTTAATCTATTTGTTAATGGTTAACTGATTAATATTTTGTATGTGATGTAAAATATAGATGAAGATGAAGCTGTTAAGGAATCGATACCTCATGTTGATTCAAATGTGCTCGATGGTTCTGGTCCTTCTGGATATGTTATAGCTGCAAGTTGAAATGAAGTTGTTAAGCTTTAATTGACTAGTTTTTTTAATTTTAACTCGTTAGGATTTTATTTTTGTATTTAAGACGAAATTCTAGTGCAAGATTTGTATATTTTTTGGATTATCAAACTGTAGAAGTTTGCTTGCTAAATGTTGACCGATTGGTTACTATGTTTTAACTCATTCTTTTGCTTGATATTAATTACTATTATCTTATATAATACACTTGTTATTAAAGTGAAGACCTATAATGGTTGGTGATTTTCCAGTGGCTATCTTGCTTACTGCTTGGTAATCACGTAAGATGGTAGCAGTTTTGAATTGATCATTTTTTATGCAATTTGTACTGTGGTACGCAAATGAAGACAGGTTGTGACTTTTTTTTTTTCCGTTTTTGATGTCTCAGTTTACTTTCAATTTCTATTGAAGGGCCAACCCGTCCTAACCCGTGGCCCGCTTAGGGCTGGGTTGGGCTGCCAGTTTGAAGGCCCTTCAATAAAAAGGGCTAGCCCGTCCTAACCCATTTAACTCCCTAGCCCGTTAGGGTTGGGTTGGGTTGGAGTTGGGCCGGCCCCGTTTTGACTGACTTCCGTTCGGCGAGTTCAAATGGAACATATATGGGGGCCTACTAAAGTTTGAGCACGTGTTGTGTTATACGCGTCACTTTGAAAATTTCAATTACCCCACGATATTTAATGACTTTTCAACATAGCATGCAATTTAACATGAAAGAATGGGCCTTTTATGGAGCTGTTGATGAGGTATAAATAATAAGGAATTTTTACTCATTGTAGCTTCTTTTAAGACCTAATTATTAATATTAACTATTCTTTTATTTAATTATATTTAGTAGCTAATTAACTTTTCTAAATTACAAATAGTAACTATATCAAAAATACATATCCAAACACATATATCTTTCTTTTTTCCCAATCACTACCCATTTTAGATTTTTCATTTCTCAAAACCTTAAAAAATCTCGCTCCCCTTCTCTCAACCACCACACCATGGCCGCGCCTCTCTCTCTTCTCCCTCTCCCTCTGTGCTCACCCCCTCTCTTTCTGCCGCTCCTCTCTCTTCTCCCTCTCCCTATGTGCTCATCCCTCTCTCTCTTTTCACTCTATCCGGTGAGGCGATGGCACAGATCTGGCCGTGTGTATTGGTGGCGGCGGCGGCGATGGCACTAGTTTTGAGATAGCGGCTGAGAAGATGACGTGGAGGTGGAGAGATTAGGGTTTTATTGATGGTGGAAAGATTAGGGTTTTTTGGTGGTGGTGGTGTCTCAGATTTGGGTTTTTAGTGGTGGTGGTGTCTCAGATTAGGATTTTGGTGGTAGTGGAGAGATTAGGGTTTTTGGTGGTGGTAGTGTCTCAGATACGGCGGTGTATTTGTTAAAAGCCAAATACAAATACATTAAAAAATCTACATCTCACAAATACTTGTTTTTGAATGTATTTGTCTTTGTATTTTTTGAGTGTATTTTTTAGTGTATTTTGTTAATAGCCAAACACACTGTTTTTGAATGTATTTGTCATGCATTTGAATTTTTTTGTCTTGTATCTGAATGTATTTGTTGAAATCCATTCAAATACATAAAAATTTGAATATATTTGGTTTCATATGTAGTTGGAATGTACACAATGTATTTGAAATACATCAAAAAAAGCCACTGTAATACATCAAAAATAAACCAAAAAAATCACTAAAATACATAAAAAAAAAAAAAGAAGACACGAAAATACATAATAGCCAAAAAAAAAAAAAAACCACTGAAATACATCAAAGCAAAAAAAAATCACTAAAATACATCAAAAAAATATATTAATATCTAATTTAATAGCTCTACCGTTAAAGGCTAGAATCAAGGATCCTTTTTTATTTTTTTTTATTTTTTTTACCATGTTCTCATGTATTTGTTGGCAAGAAATACACGCGAAAACATACACTGTTTTGTCAAAATATAGCTACAAATGGTAATATTTAAAAGGGTAGCTACAAATGGTAGAAAGTTACAATAAGATAGTAATTTAAGTAAGTTTGTCAAGTAATAAAGCATGGAAGACAACCTTTCCAAGCAAGCTAATCTTGCAAAATGTGTAAGAGGTGTGACTCAATGACCAAACTGCCCTCAATCTTTTCTTAAAATGACACTAAGTAGGCATTGAAACCAACCTTTATTATTTATTATATATAGAAAAATCATCTTCCTTTGGGAGAAATATAATAATTTCTTGAAAATCTTATAAGATTTGTTTTTTTCTTTTTCTTTTGATAAACAATCTGAACTTTAGCTGAGTTCGAATTCTTGAAAAATATAACAAGATTTTTCTTTTTTCTTTTTCGAGAGATCAAAAATAAATTAATTATTACTCCTAATGCATTCAAGATTATTACGTATATCTCAATTCATCCCTGTTCTGGACCTCCCAATACTTCATTGAAATCTTCTTCTTTATTCTGTGATATAAGTGTGTGAAAAATAAACAAGTCAATTTAAGTAAAAAAGAAGGTAATACTGATAAGCGATAATAAAAGCAATAGAGAATGCTTCCTGTGGAGGATGTTGAGTTTCATTCGAAGGAAAAAAAAGTGGGGGAATATCAGTCAAAGCTTAAGCTAATCTAGCAGTCAAGGGCATTTACTTGGCCAAAATCATCACATGATAAAACTGTATACGACTTGTCATTCACGACAATTCAACCTTTATTTAGTCATCACTCGTGAGTTAGACGATATTCAGGGTTAAGAGTAATAACCTATTTGATCAAGCTTTTTATAAAATTAAAATTGTTTAAAGAGGTGTTTGTTTTGATGAATTGAGGTGTTTGGTCAAATTTTTAACAAAAAAATTACTACTAAATGTTTTTGAGTTGTAACATACGTTGATTTTCAAAAGCTGAAAAAGTAAATTTTCCCCATAAGCGCTTTTAAAACCTAGGCCAAATATAAATTGTTGCTCCAAGATTACAAAAATATCTATAAATTAATTAATGAAACACAAATTATTATTCTAGCTAAAAATACTTTTTTGAAAAATACTTTTAATAATTTCTTTTTCTTTCAAATAAGCATATTTGAAACTTTAGTCAAACAAACTATAAGTCAGGTTGATATTTAGCCTAGTGGGTTTGGGCAACATCGTTAGGGTGTCGGGTGCGGTGATGGCCCAAACTTTTATGGGTTGGGGAACAAGATAATTTTATATTGGTCCAACCCAAACGTTTTAAAGTGATTCCATTAGCGTCTTCACCCTAGCCCATTTTTAAGATTTACTTAAATTTGGGTTTATTGCTTGAGATTTAGTTTATTTGTTTAATATATACACTTTTCTTGTATCATGTATCTTATAAGTTTGTGTGTGTTCAATATGAAGGAAATATTTTTCACGAAAAATGTTTTTCTCGAAAAAATATTTACCACGAAAATTGTTTTCTTAAAAAATATTTTTGCGAAAAATCGTAAAAATAATTTTCGGGAAAATATTTTTAAAAAATGTATTTCTAGAAAATATTTTTAAAAAAAATATTTTAGAAAATGAAGGTTGGGGCGGGTCAAAAACCCGGCCATTTTAGTAGGACCCAAATAGCTTTTGTTTTAAGTGATATTATGCCCGTTTATTCATGTACTGTATTATTCCCTAATGATGGCCAATAGTGGTCTAGTTCCATAAGGCCATGCTGCGAAAATAGGTGAAAGAGGGGGTCCAAACTGCACTAAATCTTTGTTCAGGTCCCAATTTATGTACTGTATTATTCCCCCACCTAATGTTTGCATCAGTTTTTTGTTTCAGGTGTGCTAGTTTGACCAACTTTCATAATTAGATGGGAGATGTGGATTAATTTATTTGAATAAAATAGAATCTAAATATTATTAAAAAACATATTGCACGTTGTAATTTCACTATTTTATTAGAGCACACCTAATTTTCAATTATATCATAATTTCACCTAATTTAACCATCAAAAAGCAATATGTGACAGCCTCTTCGAGACATAGTGAATATAGTATTTCTTGACTCTTTTTACTACAATTAACCTATCATTTTAAGACATAGCAAATAGCTATAGAAATTACAATGCCATGTAGTATTTCGTTGAAAACATTAAGAGCTTCTTGTTAAGTCTCTAATTTAAATGTTTTAAGTTCTCTTTGTAATTATTCTCAACCAAATTGCGACTACTTCAGTTAATTTGAAGTTGGAACTTGGAAGTCATCTCACTTCACATGTATTTATATTAAGAGAATGCTTGTACATATAAATAGTTCAATTAAGTGTTTAGTAAGAGAAACATGCGGCAATAATAGTGAAAGGTTATATGAAAAGAACTTGTTTAAACACTAAAGTACAAATAATTTGTTACCTATGAAACTCAATAGAAGATAGTGCTTCAACGTGGTTTGCAAGATGGGAATAAGCCCATGAAATTTTCTTATTTATTTATTCTTTAAAAAACCAAAAAATATCTAATATAGTATATAGTCTCGAAATTCATGAAAATGCAATTTTTTTTTTTGTAAATATCCAAAAGAAAAAACGTAAAAATATATCCAAATGTAAAGAAATTTCTAGAACAATAGCCTATGTATGCATTATTCAAATACTTCAAATAAAATTCTAAAAAGAAATTATTAGATATTTGAATTTTGAGGGATGGACAATATAAGACGTGAGCGAATGAGATAAGTGCTTTGGATTTGATAGTTCATTTTAGACGACCAAAGATGTACCTCTGTAGTTAGCCTCTTTGTTAAGTGGAAATGTGTTAATTAGACCCTTTATGATTTGAATAAAAGAAAACTGATTCTATAAAAAATTATTGTGTATTATCTAAAAAAAAATACGTATAAGAATAAAGGTAATTTTTAAAGTATAAAATTACTCCCTACATTTTAATTTAAGTGTCTTAATTTGACTAGACACATAGTTTAAGAAACCAAGAAAGACTTTTGAATTTTGTGATCTTAAATTAAAGATGTGCAGTGCTTTGATTCTTGTGTTTAAAAATTTTGATGTTTGAATTGTCCAAGAGACACTCTTTTTGGGACATATAAAAAAGAAAAATAAGAGACTCATGACCCATTTGACCATGAGAATTTTTCATTTTTTTCCAGAAAATTATTTTACTTTATTTGGAAATCGACGTTTGGCATGAAATCAAGTTGCATTTGGAATGTGAAAAACACTTAAAACCTTATTTTTACTTTTTTTCACTTTTTATTTTTATTTTCAATACATTCAAACAACTAAATATTATTTTTATTCTAAATAAACTGAAAAATATTTGGTTTTCACGGCCAAACGCCTACTTAAATTAAAATGAAATAAAAATAATTTTGCATTCCTTTTTTAAGAAGAACGAGGGATCAAAAAAAAAAAAAAAAAATGAGGAGGAGGAGGATACGAGTGTTCTGATTTAAAATTTGAAAATTTTGAAAAGCAATCCGCGCTTAGATGGTCCCACCTACTCATTTTATGCGCGCTTTTCAACTTAGTACCGTAATACTAACCTCAACATATAACTGAAATAAAATTGTGAGAACTGAAGCGGCGATTTGCTTCACACCAAAAGCACTCACATTTGCTTTCTCATATGATTGCTACACTCAAAATGCTAACGGCCATGAATGAGCTGTAGAATCAGATTTAACATTTCACCACAGTAAAGGTAAGATGCAATTCGATCCCCTTTTTATTTTTGACATTGAATTCCATTTAGAATGAATAAATATTTATCAAAATTAGAGATAATGGTTAAAAACACAACTGAACTATTTTTTCCCCGCAAGTTTCACACCCCAATTATCAACTGTTCCATTTTCCTACTTGATCTACCACAATCTATGTATTAAAATACACCTAGTTGGGTAGATGGTGATAATTCAGGTAGAAAATATCGAGGTGTGTTTGAATACAAACCTAAACTCGAGTTGTATTTTAATACATAGATGATAATAGTTCAGGTAGGAAAAAGGAACAACTGATAGTTGAGGTGTCAAACTCGCAAAAAAATGATAATTCAGGTGTGTTTTGACCATTAATTCTCAGTATTATTTTTAACTATTTGTTTGATCAATTGGTATTGGTTTGGATTGTAGAAAAATGGAGGCAGTGAAGAAAGCATATGCGGAGATAATTTTGAACATGGCAAAAGAGGCGGCAGCTCGTGTAATGGCATCAGAGAAAAAAGCCCTTCAATATCAGCAGGATTTGCATTCGACGAAAGAGGAAGCCCTTCGAATGTTGCTTCGTTTGAAATCAATGACTGATACTAAGGTAGTATCTTAACTTGTGAATATTCTATTAAGCTGCCTACTTGTTTGATTGTTTTAAGTTTTGTTTGGTTTGATGACTTATCCTGTCTCTTTGTTTGTATTGAATTTAACTTTTGTTTATGAAGCAAACTACTATACATTAAATGGCATCGTTATTAAAACATTGGAAAAGGATTAAAATGCCCTTAACGAATTAGAAATTGCTCAAAAATGCTCTCCATTTACCCAATGGGTCAAATTTCCCCTCCTTCCGCCTATTGGATAAAAAATGCCCAACATATTAGAAGTGACTCAAATTTGCCCCTACTTGCACCTATTTAAATCCAATAGGTGGTGGTTTCTAATAATTTCAGGAAACTAAGTTCAATTACTGGCTACGATATTGTTGCTTTCTTCAGCTTTGTCATGCTTTATATAGTATTTTGCCATGGCTTCTTTACTTCCATTTTTCTTTTCTGGACTACTTTGGGGGTAAGGTCTGCGTACACTCTACCCCCAGACCCCACTTGTGGGATTACACTTGGTATGTTGCCGTACGTTCAATTACTGTGAAAAATGAACTTAAATTTTGATACATTTGAGATATTCTACAAGATTAGATGCAGTTAAATGTGGTGTGCTTGACTTTTTGTACTGTCTCTACTACGAAATTGAATGCTTCTTCAACAGGGACATTAGATTTTTCTTTGCGATATTCCAGAAGTTCTTTGTATAATGAGTGGTCCATGAGTTTTATCTGTCTTTAAGACTATAGGAGAGTATTGGTATAGCTTTCTCCATCTCTTTTACGGTAGAAAGTACTTGAACAAAGGTTTCTACCGTTAAATATTACAATTATTGCTGCTGTTATTTTATGTGTTTTATTATATATAGTCCTACTACCAGCAATATTTATCACAAAAACATAGTAATTGTAAGTTGCACGCAACTAGTGTCACGGGCCGCCTCCTTCATAGTGCCGGTACACTAACGGCCCGTGCGCGCCCGTAGTCCAAAGCGACTACGAGCGCCTTAATGATAGTCCCGTGACTCATGGCACGACCTTCGTGCCCAAGGCTTTGGAGGCTTAGCCGCCGGCGCCGCCGGGTCGATGTCGCGCTCGCCTCGCTCGCGCATGCCCCCGTAGCACGTTTCATATGTCGGGCCCTTGCTCGCACACACACCCGGGGTTGGCATGGATATGACGCCCTCGCCCGGCGCCGAGCGCCGCGGGCGCGCACGCCCAATCCTCGTTTTTGACACCGGCTCGGCGCCCGCGCACCCGTCGGCCAGCGCCTCGAGCAGGGCAACTCCCCGAATCCTCGTCCGTGTCCCGTGTGTCCTTTGTAGATGCCTATGACGAGGCTTTTGCTAAATGTAGCCCTCGCGACATACTTCCATCTTAGACATGGGCCGCCGCCCTACGACCGCACGTCTTGGCCACCCGACCCTGCTCTCGGGGACCGAACCCGAGCCTGCTCACAAGTCAACACACGAGGCTCGTGCCTCGAGTGTTCAATCGGCACGCAGGGCTTTTCATTCTCAAGGATAGCCCGCAGGCATGGTCGGTCCATACGCCCCTCCGCCTTTCGTTGGGCGCCCAACGCCGGCCCTCGTGCCGAGCGCCGCCCATAGAGTCGCGAACTCGGGGGAGTGGGTACCCAGACCCTTTCGGGGATGCTTAGGTGTGCCCTCGAGGTCGGCCCCAAGGCTGCTCACTCTGGCGCGGCTTGATGGTGGCACGCACGGGAGGCCGGGCCGAGCCGAGACACCGTACCCCCCCTTATATATGCTTTAAAAGAAAAGCCCAAGTTTTAGCACCGGACATGATTCTCGTTCGAGAATCACATTTGGCCTTTCTCAATGATTCGAACTCCAAACGAGGCGCCGTCTGTTCCTAACTCTTTCTTTTGACTTCCTTCACTCCTCCATGAAGTTTCATCTCATCCCCATGCTCGTGGAACGAGATATGGCTTTAGGGAGTTTTAACACTGACACTGCTCCTTGGCTAAGTCAAGCCCTTAGGTAAATGATGTTCAAGTGACGCCAAACTTGGTAAGCACATTCAATAACATCCTAGAAAGGGTGTGTTCACCCGAAATCCCAAGATTCCATCCATAGCTCGGAAACGCTCGGGACTGACACTCAAGCTCGCACGGGGCTGCTCGTGCGTCAACGACTCGTGGGCTCATCTCAGATCCTTGCTAAACTTCCTTGCTACTCTTAGGATATGCAATGGAACATATCTAAGATGATTGTGGACTCCCGTTCGTCGGAACCCATGTTGGTGCACGTCGCCCGCACGGCCGACATCGCTCGCGGGCCGGCACCGCCCGCGGGCCGGTCACACCCCAACCTTGGGGCGTGGCTCGCACCCGGAAGACCCGAAGGGCCGAGCGAACCAACCGTGATATCTAAACTCCGTAATGTGAATCATAGGTCAATACGAGGCCGCCGAATAACAATCGTGCAAGTATATCATGACAACTCCGCAAAGGTAAAAGGCCTAACAACACATATATGCATAACTAGGGCCTACAAGGCCACAACCAAGAAGGACAACTAGTCGGGCGCTACCAAGGCCAAACACAATACCCGTACACCGACCGATAGTCCGAAGCTCTAAGAGCACTAATATGCATCAACCGGTCGGGACAGTGGCCCCGACGTACCCATAGCTATACTCTCTCTCTCTCTCTATATATATATATATACATGCATCCTATTTAATGACTCTGATCAGTAACTCCGGAGAATGGAGTGCGAACATCCCCGCCGAACTTTGGTATCCATCGAGAAAGGTACAACAATCCGTCTACCGTACCTCGCGGGCATGATCATACAGTACGTAACGCGCGCACGAAAAATGTACCGAGTATGTAAGTGCAAGAAGTATAAACATAATATATAAGAGATACGATAACGTGGGAAAGATATAGAGACAACCCGAAACTCGAACGAGGCCACCGAGGCGACCATAATCATGACATAAATGTAAACGCATGCCCGTAAAATCATTCCTCACCGTGGAGGCATATATCATATCATATAACAATAATAAATCCCTCGCGGGGGCGAGCTCATCATTATAACATCATCTCTCGCCCAACCGTATCGCCGGCAATGCACGCCTACGTGCCTACCCGGCCGCCTCGCGCACGGCTCGTAAAGAAAGAAATACATCTAGGCGCACGCCTACGTGCCTACCCGCCGCCACAACATGGCTCAAGAAAGAAAGAAACATGTCTGTGGTGCACATATAAGTGCCTACCCGGCCGACTATAGCGCGGCTCGGTAATGAAAGTAAATATATACATATATATATAAGTGCGATGCAAGACTGACCTCAGAAGAGACATCATAGAAAGAGTCGGAGTGAGCTGTCGTCGTTACCCTCTGATTTTTCATTATTGTCGCTACGTTCTTTAGCTTTCAATCAAGAAGACCACAAATGTAAAGAATATGAAATATACTTGATACGGATTACACGTGAGGTAAAGATCAACTCAAATGATTGGAAATACAACTGCCTCAACTTTGACGTGAAGAGTACCATAATGAACATCATTCTTCAATTGACAAACAATAGATACGAACTGCGGGAAAGTATTCCACTATAAGCCATTCATGAGAAGAGATGATCTTAACTATTTTGGAATGTGGTTGATACAAGTTACGGAAATAACGTTTCAATGAAAGCTCATTTGAATTCTAGTCATGCCAAGAAGAGAAGAGAAAGCCCTACATACCTCGTCGATTGGAGTTATACACATTTCCATAAGCCTCGAACACTTTATAATTGACTTCCTACAAGATACGAACAATTCGAGATGAACTTTGAGCATATAGCCAATAAAAATCTTCATTTAGGCATTTTATCGAGCAATTCGTAGGCACGAGTTTGTAAGCTCTTTTGTAGTGTAGCTTCTTGTAAAACACTACCAAAAACCTACTTTTATACTCCACCTTACTACCATGATTCAATCCATACCATCATAACTCCAAACAATACAACAAACCCAACACAAATAGCTCAATAATTTAGCCATGTCCATGGAAGCTTCAAGTTTTAACCATAACTTATTCATATGGGATTTCCCCCCCATTTTCTTAGGTTTAAACACTTATAAAGCTTAAGAAGAGGAGAAAGGGATCAAAACATACCTCGAACTATGCAAATCACTCCAAACTATAAATTGCTTCTTGATGAAGTTTCCTTCCAAATATCGAATTAGCGAGAATTTACCGATTCGAAGATCACTACCTTATTCCTTGTGTTAGACTTGTATAATTTGCCCTTTGATTATCTTGTGTTTGATGGGGAAATATTTAAGGATGAATTCTGTGGTCTCGAGGTCTTGGAAGAGGAAAACTAAGAGACAAGTCGTGGAAGGGTGAATATATATACAAAGACAACTTTGACCACCGACTATGTCCACTGTTCCTGCGGCAGTTTACGTTCTTGGACAAAAATGCGAATTTCTCTCTACTCCGATATCGTATTGACGAACGATAAAATCCACTGGAAACTAGACTCATACACCTTCGATTTGATAGGTGGATCACCCCGTAACTCCAAGTATATTGAGAGAAAAGCTCCGAGACATCTGACCCAAATTTCAGTGAAATTTACAAACTTAACTTGCGACGCCCTTTGTCGACTTTCGTATTACAACTCGTTTGACTTCCAAACTTAACAAGAGACCATTATACAATTCAAATACTTCATATCATTACTTGCTTAGCATATGGAGCACTCCTAATCTCACCCAAAAGTACAAGTTATCGTATTCCCAACTTGCCGACTTTTGACGAAACTCATGCTTCTTTGATTCATTCACTCTCCAAACCTTCCGCCACTTACTACTATTATTTATAGACTCTTGTAACCGTTTTTATTAATAAAATCAATCCCTTTTGTCCTCAACATAATTTCTTTTTGAACTTACGTCGACTATCTCATGATGCGACTTTAACGTGCGAAAATCCGAGGCGTAACAGGCTGGCACTGCCTGCGCGGCTGACACTCGTTCGTCCCGCGCGGGGTTACGGGCGCCAAGGCACAATGAAGGCAGCCCGTAACATTCTCCCCCACTCAAGCTAGGCATCGTCCTCGATGCCTCATAATGCCAACGACAACTCGGAGTTTGAACCCTCGGGGTTTTACATCGCAGCCCCAAATCCTATGGGTTCGCAACCCATGTGTGTTCTTCTTGAAAATGGAGTCGTGCCCGTGATTGCTCCCCCAAGTTTCTCCCAAGCGTGCCTCTGCACTTCACCTTCCAGTGTTCACTTGGAAAGCGCCTCCGCGCTTGCACCCTCTGGTGGCTAACTTCGTGGTGACCTCGTTGTCAACCATGCCATGATCCTCACGGCAACTGATGCATCCTCTGGTAGCTTAACTTTGAGTGGTGGCACTCTTGCTAACCACATGATGATTGTAGCAAATGGCAAATCTGTTTGGAAGTCTGCTTCCGACTGGTAGTTTACATCTGGGACTCTTCGCCTGACTAAGGCACTTAGTTTACAGCCAGTTCATGTACTGCTCCTTTTGTATCTTTAGCCCGGTCTAGGATTGGCACACTTTGATGTGGCACACGCAACCCCCACTATGTTTGGTGCGGTCTCTTTGCTTGACTTGTGGAGATTTTTATCCAATTGGAAATGCATGGACCCAATGCTGTCGCAATGGGCGAATACTCCCCCACATAGTGGCGGCAGTACTGAAGTGCTGATGCTGATGGTCCAAGATTTCCTCATCTCTTGGCGACACACTAGCAATGACGCCCTTGGTGGGCGATGGAAGATGATGGCGGCCTGATGGCCGATGACGTGAGGATGACCTGCTGGTCGATGATGTGATGACAGTATGTCTGCTGATGATCTGATGACGGTTGCCAACCTAGATTGAGAATGACGACACGGTTGACCCATGTGAGCATCCCTTGGTGTGGCACCCATATTGTGATGATAGCTTGATGGCTAATGTAGGCATTTTTTAGTGTGGCACCAATATCGTGATGATAGCTTGATAGCTTGTGTTTCTGATGACAACCTGATGGCCAATGTGGGCATCCTTTGGTGTGGTGCTTCCGCCAACCATGTTGTTAGGGACCCTTTCTTCCTTATGGGCAACTCACCTTGTTGGGTGTATAAGCAAGGTCAAGTACCTAGATCATAACTCGGAGTAACTTGCAATTTGAGCCAGTGCTCTAGTGGACAAATTGCGGCTGGTATAAGGACTTGCTTGTTCCTTGACATTGGTGGCTGCTTGAAGTTCAACTCTAAACCAAACTGTATGCAATATGGCCTCTGGAAAACCCATACTGCACCATGGCATCTTCGGCAGCTCGTATGCTTGGTACCCTGTGGTACTGAGAAGAACTCTTATGACGTACTCTTGGTGAGTACTTAATTCTACTCGAAGGGAGATAGCTTCATACATACGTGACCATAGGTCTTTGTTCTCAAATTGATCCTCCCATGCTTGATGCCCGATTCTCCAATGTGGTACCTGTGTTACCGTCCTGGTTGTTTGGTATCCCTTTGTTATCCTTTAGATAGATCACATTCTCGAACTTGATCTTGGCCTCCTCACCTCGGTGATTCAGCATGATGAAATGCCTAACCCACGCGTCGTGGATCGGTGACTTTTCGCCATGTTTCCCGCCATGCGATCAGCCTGATTTTGGTGTTGTTTTGTGTGCCGGTTTAACAGCACAAATATGCGACATGGGCCTCCCTACATTCAGTGTTTCGGCTCTTTGATGACATTGCCTCCCTACGTGGTAGTTTGGCTTTTTCCTGATTCTGCCTCCCCATTTAATTGGTTTGGCATTCCATTACAAAGGTGGTGGATGGTTCTACCTGCTGATTGTGACATATGAACTCCCCGCAAAGAAGCCTGCTCACAGGTCCTTCCTTACGTTGTCGCGGCTCATTGGCGCGCCTCGCTCTAGCTCGGTATCACCCAATGTCTAGAGCTCAAAATTGGAGATTGCTCTCCCTCCATGATGATAGGTTATTGGCGATCACTCGCTTCCTGTAACACGTAGCCCTGATGATCACAAGCTGGAGCTTTCCCATTGCTTTAGGCGTATGAGCCCACTGGATATTGACCTGGTTGTTGATGGACTCGCCTTCCATTACTTACGACCTTTTATGATGGCTAGGCGTCTAATGTAGTAATTCCCGTAATTGTGTGCTCTCAGGCAATGCTTGGGGTCCACCCTTTAGGGAGGACACTCGAAAAGATGCAGCTGTTATGTACATGGATCAGAGACCTTGGCTAGCAAGTTTTGATGCACTCACCGTCTCTGCCTGATGTTTTAGCGAGTCCATGATTCGCTGAATAAAGCTGCTAACTGACTGCCAACTGAGTTTTTATTAGGGGTGGGCGTTCGGTTTTTCGGTTCGGTTTTATCAAACTTCGGTTTGGCTATTTCGGGTTCGGTTTTTTGAAGGTGGACACCGAACACTGAACCAAACTAGTTCGTTTCGGTTCTTTCGGTTTTGGCTTTTTAAAGTTCGGTTTCGGTTTTTTCAATTCGGTTTTTTTGATATAATATTAAAAGCGATTCCATTGACACTAATTCATATTCTCAAAAGCAATAAAACATAAAACTGATAAATTGAAATCAAAATCAAACAAACAGGATACATAAGAACAGAAAACTATAATCATGATATAGGATTACTAGGTGTTATATACATACCGTAAGAATAATTAAGAAAACACATAAAGAACATACATTAATCCTAAAGACACATCCTAGTTACCTTTCTTTGTTAAGGATATTTGATTTTCTCAATTGAAGTGGAAAATTAGGGATACAAATGCAAAAGAGGACTTATTACAATTGGGGTTTTTTTTGCTTTAAACTTATTGGGCCTAGATTATTTTAATTTTTTTTGGGGTAATGTATTAAATTTTGGTGTGCGTTCGGTTTTTCGGTTCTGTTTTATCAAACTTCGGTTCGGCTATTTCGGTTTCGGTTTTTTTACGGTGGACACCAAACACCGAACCAAACAAGTTCGGTTCGGTTCGGTTTGTTGAAGTTTCGGTTCGGTTTTTCGGTTTTAGGTATTTATGCCCAGCCCTAGTTTTTATAACACTGACGGATGTGGACACATCCCCAGCAGCATAACCCGATGGTGCTACCTGTTGACCAGACGTGTCTCAATGGAATCCCTCTGAAATTAGTGCTCATTATGTGAAAGCCATCCTTGAAAGTACGTCGATGAAATTCGGATGCTTCAACATGAAATCACCTTATGCAACCGATGGCGGAAACAACGGTTGTGGCATGACATGATTCTGAAAAATGTGGTTCATGGTTGATGAAGAAAATTTTAACGAAAACTGAATACAACCAATCCCTTTTTGTCAGTGACATCTGGTTCGCTGACTTGATCGGCATTAAGAACATCGCTTCCTGCCTTGATAGGAACTCTGCACTGACATTCAATAATGCACTGATGATATGATCTCTGTGCTCTGATACAACCGCGTCACGGCCGCCTCCTTCATAGTGTCAGCGGTACACTAATGGCTCGTGCGGCCCTCGTAGTCCAGGCGGACTACGAGCCAGCTTAATGATAGTTCAGGACTCATGGCACGACCTTGTGCCCAAGGCTTTGGAGGCTTAGCTTCAGCGGTGCCGCTGGGTCGATGTCAAGGCCTTAGCCTTGCCTTGCTAGTATGCCCCTGTGGAATGTTTCATATGTTGGGTCTTTGCCTGTACACACACCTGGGGTTGGCTACGGACATGAGAGTTCCTCGCCTGGCCCTGAGCATCGCTGGTGCGCGCACAGTCCAATCCTCAAGCTTGACACTGGGCTGGTGCTTGTCGCGCACCTGGGGCCGCGGCGCCCGAACAGGGCAACCCGAACTTGATCTGTGTCCTGTGTGTCCTTTGTAGTATGCCTATGATGAGGCTTTGCTAAATGTAGCCCTCGCGACATACTACTATCTTGCATGGTGTAGCGTCGCCCTACGACTGCACGTCTAGGCCAACGGACCCTTGCTCGCTAGGCTGAACCTGAGCCAAGCTCAAAAGTCAACACACGAGGCTCGTGCCTCGAGTGTTTAATCGGCACGGAGGGATTTCTCATTCTCAAGGATAGCCCGCAGGGCATGGTTGGTCCATACGTCAAGCCTCCGCCCTCGTTGGGCGCCCAACGCCGGCTCCGTGGCCGAGCGCCGCCCGTAGAGTTGCGTAACTCGTATGGGTACCAGGGACCCTTTGGGGATGCCTAGGCGGGCCCCGAGGTTGGCCCCTGAGTTGCTCACTTGGTGCGGCTTGTGGTGGCACGCACGGGGGGAGGCCGGGCCGAGCCGAGACACCGTACCCCCCTTATATATGCTTTAAAAAGAAAAGCCCAAGTTTTAACCGGACACGACGTCGCCCGAGAATCACACTTGGCCTTTCTCAATGATTCGAACTCCAAACGAGGCGCCGTTCGTTCCTAACTCTTTCTTTTGACTTCCTTCACTCCTCCATGAAGTTTCATCTCATCCCCATGCTCGTGGAACGAGATATGGCCTTAGGGAGCTTTGACACTAACACTGCTCCTTGGCTAAGTCAAGCCCTTAGGTAAATGATGTTCAAGTGACACCAAACTTGGTAAGCACATTCAATAACATCCTAGGAAGGGTGTGTTCACCCGAAATCTCAAGATTCCATCCATAGCTCGGAAACACCCGGGACTGACACTCAGGCTCGCACGGGGCCGCTCGTGCGTCGACGACCCGTGGGCTCATCTCAGATCCTTGCTAAACTTCCTTGCTACTTTTAGGATATGCAATGGAACATATCTAAGATGATTGTGGACTCCCTTCCGTCGGAACCCATGTTGGTGCACGTCGCCCGCACGGCTGACACTGCCTGTGGGCTGGCACTGCCTGCACGGCTGACACTCGTTCGGCCCGCTCGGGGCGCTCGGGGTTACGGGCGCCAAGGCACAATGAAGGCAGCCCGTAACACTAGGTGTGATGCAGAAGGAAAATGAGAGGAAAGTGGAAGAAATTTTTATAAAGACTTCATTGATTCCAAGACAAAAGAATTTAAAGCTTACTTCTTTTACAAGTATAATCTATTTTCTATAACTAATGGAGTTAAAGTACCACAAGTGCTTAAAGTACCAATTAAAATTGTGAGGTGCTAGTAATGTAGCTGGATATTGCTTCTTCCCTTCAGAAATTGGAAACTGGATCAGCATGCAACCAGATATTTTCTAGATCTAAGAGAACTGGTATGAAGTGAATAGCTGAAACATTTAGTAAAATAATTCTAGTACATATAGCTGAAACATTTAGTAAAATAATTCTAGTACATACATTTCTATACATTGGTTTTGTATTCTGGGAAGTGATTTTACTTGAATGACATGATAGTATACCCTAGCAGGATGCTGATTCCCATATCTCAGTTTAAGAAAGTGGTCTGCCTAACCTTTAATGCAGACAACCGGAGCTGAGAGTTTGTCTCAAAATCAGCAAAGAAGAATTGATGAATTAGAAGCTCAGCTTAATGAAGCCGAAGGGCTGATAATTGATCTTAGAGCAGAATTACATGATGTGCATGAGCAGTTGAATGAGGTGAAGAATAAGCATTTCCATCACCTAAGACCACATGGAAAAGAGGATTTGGTTTGTCGCAATAGTAACATGCCCAAGTCAAAGCTAAATAACAAATTAGTTGACATGTCAGACATAACATTGTGCAATTACTCAAAGGACAATCAAAATGAGCCAGAGATTTATCAAAATGGATGGTGTGCAGTGGAGATGAGCTTAGCAGATGAGAGTTTGCGTTCTGGAGATGATCCAAGTTTTCCAATTGAAGTTACAAAGGTCACTGAACCAAGTGGACGAGCTGGTGGAGCACACAGTGTGCCATCTTCTAAGAAATTAGACGATTTAGTTGGCGAGGATCCACTTAAAGGCCATGCCTCTAAGCAGCGTCCCTATACTTTCAGAGCAAAAAGGCGAAGAAAGGCTCGATACTGCAAAACCAAAACTAGCTCTTGCTTATTGCCTGTTCGTCGTAGAAGCATTAGGAAAAGACGCGTCAATTACCTGACTGTTAGTTGTCCTGCATTATTGTCACACAGCTCCCATTCTAATCAGCCAATGAGACCTGGTCAGCAATGTCCATCTTTTTCTAATAGCAAGTCCAATACAGTAGAATGTACCGTGAAATCAACTAAATTAGGAGATGAAGGTGGTAGTGCAGAGGGTACTGGTGTTCAAGCGTTATCCTCGGATTTCAATGCAGAAAACAAGATATGTAGGAATTTTGTATGTGCAGATAATGATGCACATGAGGACAAAGGGTTGATAGATGTTTCAGTGATGGTAGAGGAGGGTGATGGTAAACCACTGCTTAACTTTGGCATGTTACCAGTTGAATCTGTCCTTGGAGTCGCCAAAGAATCTGAAGGAAGTAAGGAATCACCTCTTCAAGGTAACAATAAGACGCATCTCAAGTATACGTTCAGCAGGAAACGTAAGAAGGATAACTTGTTAAACACTAATGAGAACCCTTATCCAGAAAGCTCAATGAAGAAAAGGTCTTCAGAGATAGAAAACATTGATCCAATATTGCAGGATTCAAAGTCAGTAAAAGATTCGCCTTTAAGAAGTAAACAGTTGGTGCAGGTTGCTCGTCAGGTTAGTAATAGTAAAACTCAATTTCTATAGTCCATACTATTTGCTCTGTGACATGAATGATGGTTTCAGTTTATACGTGTTCTGAACTTCTGATGACACTTCTAAAATAAGTTTGGGATTTCGACATCCCAATGTATATGCAAATCCCCTTGGAGCAAGTTAACAGTGTCATTTGATATAGACAAAAAGGTCTTTTTGGAAGTAGTAGTGCTTTTAAAAATAAATAAATTATCATCTATGTTCGAATTATTCCCAAATCAGGTCCACATGATACAAAATAATGGAGGTTACATAGAAACTGAGATCATTAGTTTAAAACTGTTGCAACTTTGAATTTCTCAAGGGAAGCTTTGTGTTTGAAATGAAAGGACCAATCAATTGAAATAGAATCAGAGTTCTGGATGGAAGTCTTCTCAGCTGTTGCAACAGTAGCTCATGAAACCATTTTCTGAACTTATAGTTCAGTTTTTATCCATATCTACACTATTGGGTTCATGATTCATCTATTGAAATATAATTGTGCTTTTAGTATTTCTTATATAATACTAGCTGTATTAGAAGTCTGAAATTTCTGGCAATTTTTCCTTAATTGCAGCTTATCTCTCTGTCTGGAAGAAGCTGGTGGCAGTAGTTTGGCAGTCCCTATAGATATTGAAGAACATTGATTTATAAGGAGTTTGAGCAATATAGTTGTATATTTATTCAATTTCCTGGTACCACAGCAATGGCTTAATATATCGTTGAAGAGAATTCTTTCCCATCTCTGGCGGATCATTGTAATTATCCAGGCAATATTATAGTTGAGCTGTTTTCTGTGAGTGCCGTTATCTATTCCTTTCTTCTTTCTTTAGCATGTGTCATATGTTAAAACAGCTAAATGCCTCTTTATTTGAGGAAGCGGCAGAATGAGTTTCAACCTACTGGTGTGTATTTGTCAGTTTATTTTTAAGCATAAACTGCCAATGACAAACTGCTTTGGCTCAAGCAAACTTGTGAACCTAATCTTTGCAAAGTAGCTTTCCAGATATTCAATCTTACATATTCTCTCGCAAGAATGTCTTCCTTTCGGCTTTTTGTTTGTGGAAGAAGTCATTATAATAACAAGAATGATTTTTAACTTATATACACTGTCTATAGAATTTTTACAATATCATTGTGTTTTAACTAGTTGTAGCCAGTTACCTGTTTATTTTCTAGATTTCTGATCTCATTTATTATGGATATTGTTTAAATAACTTGACTGTGTAGATCTCTGTCACTCTTAATTTACAAAAGTTAAACTTTGATAATTATACTAGAGGGGGAAAGGTCAGGTGTATGACTCATTTTCATGAGCCTCCCCCTGTTTACCGTCTTGACCATAACCATCCACCACCGTTTGAAATTTGACCAAATGCCAAAAGTAGCCTCTTTTTCTAAAGGAAATAATATCTCTGTTTACCTTGGTTAAGTAAATTCTCACTGAAAACACCCAACAAGCTATACAACCAAAGAAAAAAACATCTCAAATATGACTAATTTTCGTAAATAACATGTTTCTTCGCAAATCTAATACAGTTTTATGATTAATAAATTTCTGCAAACATAATACTTGAAACGCTAACTTGAAGAACTAGTTATTCTTTCTTGTTAACCCTTCAGAGTCCAAAATTCACTTGCACAATTGATTTGAGTTTTTGACGAGTAGGTCTACTAAGGGATAAAGCGCTCTCAAACTAAAGATTTCATATTTCCAAGGCTGGAATTCAAAACACAGCTTGAGACTGTTCAAGTAAACATCAATTTTAAACTTTAACCCAATTAGTATGATGTTTGTTTCTACATTGACAAGAAATAGAAGAAATTCAAATGAAAGTGCCTGAACAAAGTACTATCAGGATTTTCCTCATTCGGTGTTTGAGTGACATAGTTGACATGAACAAACAAAATGTGTTTGGATAGTAATAGTGATGATGTGCACACATCGGACACAAGTGGGGTCACCATTGTGTTAATGGTAAACATCAAAAAGACGTTGGCGTGCCTTTAGGTTCCTCATGTCCAGTGACACATTCCATTCATTTCTCCTATCACCATTGGATTCCCTTCTCATTCAGCTTTTGAATATGGATAAATATTACGGCTCGAATTATCATTTAATAGTTGTCATTTCACCTTTGATAGTTGTTCTACTTATCAGATTAAGACTCACTTATCGGAAGTATTGACATATGAAGTGCTTTTAGAGATAAGGAGGCCAGCAATCAAAAAGTATTAAAAAGGGCGCCACCCTCAAATTCATGTTGAGTTAAAAGATGAATTAGGAAACAGATATATTATTAAAGAGGATTGGGTCAATAATACTGTCCATTCATATAAGAAAAGAAAAGAAAAAGGAAAGCTAAACTGGTTATATTAGAATGGTATTGGAAAGAGAGGACCATATGTTGTAGAGAAACAGGATTCAAGTTCTAGGTGGTGATTGGTATAAGAACAGACTATTCTAAGGCATTAGCATATTACAAAAGATGATGAAATAACTGCATCGACACTATATGACATATTTTTGAGTTATAGTGACGATTCCAGCTTTTAAGTTTATGAGTTTTTGATTTTAAAATTGGACAGTTTATTCAGCCGCTTCTCTACGAAATAGGAGATGTGTCATTGACTGGATTCAGGACGCAACTATCACCCGAACTGTCTACTACCAAGTTCATGGGTTGCTGTATTGGTCTGGAATAAATTATTTAAGCATATTAAATAAATCTTTTGAATTTTTACTGGATATGTTGTTGTTGTAAATAAATCTTTTACTACAAATTCAGAATTTAAGTCAAAATTACTGAGCTGACGTAGAACCATCCTACTTAGAAGTGATCCTTAAGTTTAAATTGCTTTTGGTAACATGTTAATGGTGAAAGCCGCTGCACGCCTGAAATTTTAAAAAAGCCAAACAGTAACAACAATCAAGTGAAGATAGAAAAATTCAGTAGGAGCAATGATAACAAAACAAAAGAGCATAGTGCTGAGGTTTCTGTGATATAGCAGACGGGAATGTTTCCTTGTCCCTCAAAAAATATTCTCTCTTGTCACATCACCTGATCATTAAACTATGACCCCCCCCCCCCCCCCCCCACAGAAGCATGAAATCCAGTGGCATTTCATGTAAATATAGCCCAAATTCATGTGTTATTTTACCCATCTCCCCGCTCTATAAAACAAAGACCCTCTTGGCTTCTCACTACTCAAAATAAAATAAAGAGCTTTGACATTGTGCTTTGTGTTTGGCACTCAGTGTTACTAAATCCAACACAAAAGGAAAATAGAAATGGTGATGGTTGTATCAATGGAGGATACAAAGAAACAAGATAAATTACAAGCAGTATGGTTTGCTGCTGGTGTGGCTGCTTTAATGGCATGTTTAGAACGTGCAATATTAGTTTCCTTTGTAGAACAGTGGCGAGTTATAGCGTTTATTGCTCTTAATCTCTTACTTTTAGCAATTCTTTTCACATCTAGAACTACTCCAACAACTCCAATAGTTGAAACAAGCCAAGAAAGCATCAGCAGCAACACTACTGAATCCAAGTTTGAGGTGAGAAAATGTTCGAATTTTGTAACTATTTCATCTAAAAACTTAGTAGGTGTTTGAATATGAAGTTGTTGATATTTGGAAAACGTAGTTAGTGTTGAGAAATGGTATTTGAAAATTAAATTTGTGTTTGGATATGCATCTCACTTGAAAATGTTGAATTTTTGTGGAAGGGAAAATATATTTTTACTTGAAAAAATAGTTGGAACCAATTTTTCAAACTAGTAAAAGATATGCATCTCACTTGAAAATGTTGAATTTTTGTGGAAGGGAAAATATATTTTTACTTGAAAAAATAGTTGGAACTAATTTTTCAAACTAGTAAAACCAAACTGCAAAGCCGAGTATAAATTGACTATAATGTATAATCAAACGGTCTTTCTCATAAAAAAAAAAAAGTTGAATAAAGCAAAAATATATATGTCTAAACTGACCCAAGCTATTAGAGATATCATACTTTTATTTTTTATTTAGAGATATAATCATGCCTGCTTCTTTTGATATATGCCAAGCACATAATTTTTTGTTGTTGTTGATAATGGGTGTATATTCATTTATTTATTTTGTCTTAAACAGGAAAGGGAGGTGAAAGAATGCAAGAAACATTTGGTGCCTTGTGTAGAAGAAGTATCAGAAGAAGCAATCACAAAGGATGTCAAAGAAGAATATACAACAGACAAGAGGGAAAATAGAGAAGAAGAATTACATGATTCAATGGATGAGCCTCAGCAGATTTCAATGGAAGAATTGAATGAAAGAGCAGAGGCATTTATAACAATGTTCAGACAACATTTAATATCTGATGCAAAGGCTTATAGTTATAGCAAAAGCTGCAGAATTCGAACTCCAATTTCACTCAAAGGAGGTGACAAAATCTTTTCAAAACATAGACCCATTTATTAATTAGGTCAACTATTCTAGTTGAGAATAAAAAAATCAAGGTGGTTCTTTTCATTCAAAAGCATTTTCCTTGTGTAATGCTAAAGATTTTCTGAATAGAAAGACCTATCTTGATCTTTAGTTAACAGTTACACTTTTTGGGCTACTATTTTCTTATAGCTTTAGCAGCAACCAAGCTTTTCTGTCGTTGTTCCTAGAGGCGAATCCAGAATCCAGAGATAGTAAATTCATAATGAGTGTGATTTTATTACATGCGTACAATTTAATTTTTTTCAACTACAGTTTTAGTAGCAACCAAGCTTGTATCTTCATGTTCCTGCAAGTCTAGAGACAGTAAATTCATGATGAGAGTGATCTTATTATATGTGCACACTTTATTGTTTTGTATGTATACACAACTCAAGCAGAAAATATTGCGCTCTCAATTAAAACCGGCAAAACCTATCCTAAATTTGTCTCTAGTTCCGCTTGCAGGATTTTGAAGCACTGTTCCTTAATATATTTCAAGTGCAAGCTAAAATTATGAACAAAAAACAAAAGCTGATATCTTTCAAACTCTTTTATTCGAATGATCCATTAAATAGTGTCAAATTTTGAACTCAAAAAAGCTAAAAGAGCAATGATTTGAGTTAGACAACTTCAAAGGACATGACCAGTTGTGTCCTTTTACTTTACATGCTTCACCAGACCTTTTTGTTTCAAGTGTTGTATACTAGTAAGCGTGAGGCTAATTAATTAAGTACAAAATCTTTTCACCTATCATACTCCCACATTTTGGCCTGCAGTTTAAACAGCACGCGCAATGCTAGTTTCTTGTTCTCTATAACACTCAATTGATCCAAACATTTTTGTTCTTCTGAATATTTGCACAACAGGTTTGGGTATATTTTTCATCTAAATGGATGAATCATTGGCGTCCTTTTTATAAAAAGAAAAATATCCACTACATCACGGGATTGGGGACAAGGAATAGGAAATGGAAAAGCAAAAATAAGAAGACTTTTATTGATACTACTAAACTATAGTCCTTAGTGGATGAGCCACTGGCTTTAAAGAAAAACCTTTTCTCTTTTTTATTACTGAAGAAAAGAGAGTGAAAATTGAAATCACTCCTTTTATGCTAGAGAGTCGAGACTATAACTAAATCAACCCTTTACTCATAAGGGGTCGTTTGGTTGGAAACAAGTTATCCAAGGATAACTTATTCTGGGATTAGTTATTCCACTCTCCCACAGGGATAAAATAACACTACAATCTCGGGATAACTAATCCCGGAATTAGTTACATTGCAATTTTATTCTAACCAAACGTGGGATAAACTCATCTCAAATATAATCTCAGAATTATTTATCCTTATCCCTCGTACCAAACGAGCCCTAACTGTTTAACTTTTGGGCCCAATTGTAATCTTATCTATTCGGGCAATTCGCACGAATTCCCTTATTTTAGGGTGGTCTTTAATTTTTGTTCCTCAAATTTGAAATCTTTAACTTTTGCCCTTCGCTAAAATTCCCTTCATTTCGGATTCGAACCCCCGCTCAGTCAAAAATTAAAAAAAAATTCGCAAGGTAGAGTTTGAATTCGCAAGGCAGAATTTTGCCTTCATTTTATCTTCAAAGCCAAAATTCTGCCTTAGGGAGAGGGGGGTGGGGGGGAGGGTGTACTGCTGGCTTTTGTTTGAAGTTCATTGCCATGAGAAGATGTGTCGTTTTTAACTCTTAATATGTCCACAGAACCTAGATGGGATGAAAAGCAACTACCATGGTATCCCTGTGCATAACAGTGTGGGTGTGTGTTGATTTTTCTGGAGCTGAATTAAGTCTCAGGTGGAATTAAGTTAAGCTTTTGTTGCCGAAGATTAGTGCCTACTTCCACTTGGACAAGATATTACTTCCTTCAAAATTCTGCCTTAAGGCAGAATTTTACCTTTAGACCATAATTTTGCCTTAAGGCAGAGTTTTGAAGGCAAAACTCTACCTTGCGATTTCAAATATGTGCCTTGCATTTTTTTTTTTTACTGAGCTGAGATTCGAATCCAGAACCTCAGGATATTAGGCAAAGGATAAAATTAAAGACCACCAATTTGAAGGATAAAAATTAAAGACCACCCCAAAAGAAGTACAATCCAAAAAAAAAAAAAAAAAAAAAAGAGTATCCATTCTAGAAAGAGTATTATTGGGCCTAAAAGTTAAAAAGTGCTACTGACCCTCTTTCATCAAATGTAACTTAACTATTTATGAAACAGTAGTGGGTCATTTGCACGATTATCCTTCAAAGGCACTGATTTTTAATTTTTGTCACTCAAAAAAAATCTCTTGATTTCGTGTTAAAACCCCTGCTTAATTAAATTTTTTTTAAAAAAATCACAAGGTAGAGTTTGAATTCGTAAGGCAGGCAAAGTTTTGTGCAGAGTTTCAAACTCTGCCTTAAGACAATTTTTTTTTTTTTTACTTAATTAAATTTTACAAACCTCTGTCTTAAGGCTTAACTTTTGCTCGAATAGGCCTAATTTGAGGTAAAAGTTTGGCAAACCTCTCCCTTAAGGCCTAACTTCTGCCGGAATAGGCCTAACTTTGCTATAAACCTCTGCCTTGTGATTTTTTTTTTAAACTGAGCTGAGGTTCGAACCCAGAACCTCGAGATATTAAGTGAAGGGCAAAAATTAAAGACCACCAATTTGAGGGGCTAAATTTAAAGACCTTTGAAGGACAATCCGCACCAAAAAAATGAACAGTAGTCACCCCCAAGTTGTGACGACGTAACTTTTGTCATTACTTTTGCATCGTCACAGACAATGTAATTGGTCTATGAATCAAAATGGTTTTGCATGTTATAAGGTTGCAGGCTATTGCAAGTGGAAATAACTACCGAAATCAAAAATTAGGGTTTCAATTGTACGTGACATAGCTTGATTTGTCATGGAATTTAAGAAGAAAAAAGTCTTGACATTATTGGTCCTAAAATGTCATAATATTTGTGTGGATATAATTTTTTTTATTAAGAGTAAAATGCGAGGTTTATAGTTATATGAATCCAAATATAGAAATGTTTACTCTTTTTTAAACGAACTAACAAGAAAATAATGTCACCTAAACTAAAACGGAGGTATTTCTTCTATTTAATTACAAAAATGCTACTAGCATTGTCTTAAGTAGGATAGAGAACCTCCACGAATGGGATCAAAAATGGATATGCCGTTGATGGATTCGGCTCGTCTCCATTTCCCTTCTCTCCATTTTTTTCCAAGTTCTAGCTTAGATTAGGGACACATGGCATATGTTAGAATTAGTGGCTAAAATTTAATTAACTAAATAAAGGTCCTAACCATGATTAGAATAGTAAATATTTTCTTTATTTACTTTCAAAATTTTGACAATCCCACAAATCTCGCTAAAACATTAGCTCTTTCATCAATATATTAAAAAAAATTCAACCACTGGATTATTTACTACTTTTTTTTTTCTTTTTAATCCTTGCTGTTTTTTTTTTTTTCAAAACATATTTCTTTACTTCTTTTTAGATCTTACTACATGGGATATATTTGTTGGGTACTTTAATTAAAAGATCCATTTCATTTCTTCAATTGAGTATAACCCAAAATTATTTTTTAAAAGGAAAAAATTCTTTTCTTAAGATTAAGAGAATTAGACTTAATTATAATTAAAAAGTAATAAAGAATGGTTAGAACTCCAGCCTACATGTTCTGAAAATTACAAAGTGATTCATAATTAGATATATGATTAATAAAAGTAAAAAGAAAATTAAAAAAATCAACCACCAAAGCTTCCCCGCAACCTAGCTCGAAGATTACTCAAATCCAGTGGTAATATAATTCTTTAATACATTGATGGAAGAGATTATGTTTTAGCTAGAATTGTGGCATTGTCAAAATTTTAAAAGTAAATAAAGAAAATATTTATTATTATTCTAATTATGGGTAGGATTTTTCTTTAGTTAATTAAATCTTAACCATTAATTCTAACATATGTCATATGTCTCTAGTCCAAATTAAAATTTGAAAAAAATGAAGAAAAGAGAAATAGAGAGGAGCCATAACCTGCCTTTGATATATCGTTTAAGAATGGAGGCAGTATACCATTTTGAATAGTAATAATCACTCTTCACTAGAACTTCCCTAATTTAAGGTTTGCAGAGATAATGCCAAGTCATGCAACAGTCCAACTAGATATCTGCCAACCTAGCATATATCCTAGATTTTGACCTACCAACATGAACATCTCATCCTAGTTTGCAAGAAATCATCAACCAGGGACTCTTCTATTATTGCCAATTAAATATCAATAAGTCTTTCCTTCTTGTTTCCTGTTTTGTTAAAAAATAACAAAAGAACTCTCAGGGGAATAAAGGGAGATGTGGGTCGACTAACATTTTAAAAGAGGGGTAGACCAACAAGTAGTATTTTTTTATTAATTTCAAATAGGAAAAGTCACATTTCCTTACCACCTCCTGACTTATTCTCATAGTAATCAATTTGCACTATTTTTATGGTAGTAATTAGGGGTGTACAAAGAAAACCGACAAACCGCATCAAACCGATAAACCGAGTCAAATCGAGAAAAAAATTCAACTAGTGGTTTGATTTGGTGTTGAAAAAAAAAACCAACCATAATTGGTTTGATTTGGTTTTAACTAAAAAAAGTCAAACTAAACCAACCCGACATTACATGTATTCAATTTTTAAAATACTTTATACATAAAAATATTTATTTGTAATGTAATTTATAAATATTTCTTAAATTTTTTCGTAGTTTTTTTTTATCTATTATCATATTATTCAAGCTTGAACTTAGAATTTTGAATGTCAACAAGTTTTATATCCTATGGATGTTAGTAACTCAAATAAAGTCCAAATCAAAACCAACTCAATACTAATGCTAACAAAAGAAAGGGCAATTGGCGCGAATGCCCCTCTTTTGGGCTGGTCTTTAGATTTTGCCCCTTAAAATGGTGGTCTTTAATTATTGCCCTTCCGAGCAAAAGCAACATAGTAAAAAGACATTATTACTC